>NC_136265.1:158735421-158810421 GCF_964187855.1 Myxine glutinosa | reverse complement strand
ATATAAAACACTCGGTTCATCCCACCGAACAACCTCTAACTCCCAGCAACACATTGCATTAAACTTAGCCAACAACATTCTTAACATCATCTCATGAGCATTTCTTAATCCCTTCCAGATCAACTTTAAAATCAATATTCATAACTTATTCAACATGTGTAGTACAATGCATGCATTTGTACTGGTTGTTCATTTAAGCCTGTGAAATCCTATATATATATATATATGGGTCAGAATTTTGAACGAGGTACATTTGGGCCTCCCAGGGGTCAAATTTTTTTTTTTGGAATAGCTAAAAATCACCTTGATATCCTTAAAGCCCTAAGCCTGGGCTATCAAACGCAGCCAAACTGACACCGATCGGCCCAGAGGTTCCGTTTTTATTCATGGTCAAAGTTTCCCTTCCTTGTTAGCATAACGTAAGAGACCAAAATAAGATATATGAATTCCTTCCTCTTCTTCCCGAAGATGCTGTTTCGGCTAGTTTTTCATACTTAACGCACCAGGAGCGTCCCGATCTTTTGAAATGGCATAGAATTCAAGCTAATGTGATGGTCTGATGGTATATTTCACTTCGATATGCACTTACCTGGCTTACAGGGAGCATGACGTGCGTAACGTAAGAGACCGTTATGGTTTCTAAATTCACACTCAAGCTTGTTGTGTCTCAGAGAAACAAAGGAGGTCAATGATTTTTACAGAGTTAATACATACGTATAAGTGCTGTTTGTTGCGCCCTAAAGAAGAACTATGGAACACCCTGATATGTGTAAAACAGGGCTTATATAAATATCTCTTGCGTTACGGTTCATCTGCTTCATCCTATTTGAGGAGGAACTGTGACTCAGGAACTGACATGAGTAACACAAAAACACATTCAGTAGAGTAGTTATATAGATCTACTTTTATTCCAGCTGTGAAAAGTATCTGAAAAAGGCTTTTATAATGAATGCATGGCTTTGAAGGGTAACGAAATACTAAACAAAATGCCCTTTTTCACCATTTTTTGAGGTTCAGAGGCTTATAACATGTAGATAATTGATAAAACGTATATAAAACTATACATTTTCTGAAAGCCGTGATTGCGTTCTACAAGATGACACCTAAATGTACTAATTCAGAACATTTGGGACAAAGTTATATAGGTTTAAAGCAATCAATGTGTGTTTTTGGGGATTTGTACCTCGTTCAAAATTCTGGCACATATATATATATATATATATATCCCTTAAACACGAACACTGATCAGAGGTCCATGATCTCCCTCCGTCTCTCCACACCCTATTCTTCCAGCAGCCCCAAATAAACTGAACTTTGGGTAGATTTCTACAGTGACTATGTGTAACATCAAAGTTAATGCTGACAACCTCTGACGTGTGAAACTTTGACCGACAGGCTTGTATTGGGGAAGAAAGGCAGGGTTTGGGTGGAAGTTGGGGGAAGATGTGGTTTTGGAAACACAACAAATGGCACCACAAGCTGCCGGTTAGCTTCGGGGAAACAAATAGGAAACTTCCAGGCAGCTTTGGCGGCGTGAACAACAAAAAAAATTTAAAGTCGTTTTTCCAACAAGGAGATGCAGGTCATTGAGGACCATGTGCAAGAAACAATGGGGAAAACCACCAAGCACAAAGCATTTCACAACATAGGGGAAAACTTTGTTTTGCAGGGTTTTGCTTATAAACAGCACAATGTTAAATGGTTAAATGCATGTGTGAACTTGACAAATTTGTGACTCATAAGGCATGTTCAAGCAAGGCATTGCAACGTTTATGTTTATTCTTTCTTATTAACACTGGAATATAATAATCAAAATAATCTTTCCGATGCTTCCGGCAATGTAATCGTTACAATTTGCCAGGTGTGTGTATGCATGTGTCTCATTGGTTGTTATCTCTAAATGCGGGTTTCAAAAGGTGGAATGGAGCGCTCCCAGGTCACAATGTATCCATCTTCGCGTGTGGGTGCCAATATATATATATATCACTGCAACAACACAACCATCACTGCAACACTCCACCGATCTGGGCTTTATGGCAGAGTGGCCAGACGGAAGCCTCTCCTCAGTGAAAGACACATGAAAGCCCGCTGGGAATTTGCAATAAAGCACCTAAAGGACTCTCAGACTGTGCGAAACAAGATTCTGTGGTCTGATGAAACCAAGATTGAACTGTTTGGCCTCAATTCTAAGCACCATGTCTGGAGGAAACCAGGCACCACTCATCACCTGCCCAATACCATCCCAACGGTGAAGCATGGTGGTGGCAGCATCATGCTGTGGAGGTGTTTTTCAGCAGCAGGGACTGGGGGACTGGTCAGGGTTGAGGGAACAATGAACGGAGCAAAGTACAGAGATATCCTTCATGAAAACCTGAAACAGGGCGCTCAGGACCTCAGACTGGACCAAAGGTTCACCTTCCAACAGGACAATGACCCGAAGCACACAGCCAAGACAACGCAGGAGTGGCTTAGGGACAACTCTGTTAAGGTCCTTGAGTGGCCCAGCCAGAGCCCTGACTTGAACCCAATCGAACATCTCTGGAGAGACCTGAAAATGGCTGTCCACTGACGGTCCCCATCCAACCTGACAGAGCTTGAGAGGATCTGCAGAGAAGAATGGCAGAAAATCCCCAAATCCAGGTGTGCAAAGCTTGTCGCGTCATACCCAAGAAGACTCGAGGCTGTAATTGCTGCATAAGGTGCTTCAACTAAGTACTGAGTTAAGGGTCTGAATACTTATGTCAATGTGATATTTCATTTTTTTTTTTAAATACATTTGCAAAACTTTCTAAAATCCTGTTTTCTCTTTGTCATTATGGGGTATTGAGTGTAGATTGATGAGGGAAAAAATGAATTTAAACGACTTCAGCAAAAGGCTGCAACATAACAAAATGTGAAAAAAGTGAAGGGGTCTGAATACTTTCTGAATGCACTGTAGATAGGCCAGATCCGGCCTATCAGTGTGATACAAAACAAACTATTCAGCCTGCAGAGGTATGCCCTCCACTGAGTGCCGTTCTAGTTCGATCATTTGCCAACGGTGTTTAATTTTTTCTTTTTTTTCTTTTAACACGGCAAATCATCTTATGTTGCCAGGTGTTATATTTTGCATATAATGCAAAATTGCCAAATGGGAAGCAGGGTGGTTTAACGATTGAATAAATAAACAAAACATGCAACACCTCCAAAAATAACCGAAGCACTTACAATAAATATATTATATAAACCCAAGGGCGAGGGCCCACGTGGGGGGCTCACAGGCCCTTGGCTCTGACCCACATGGAGCACTGGGGTACCTTTGTCCAGGTAGCGTTCTTTGCAGATATGTGTGCAACGTTGCAACCTGTGCTGCGTTTGCAGGTTGACGTACATTGCCTGACAGTCGCTACCGACAGTTCCCCCACCTTGTGTGTAAATACTTGCGCAGTCACGTGAGCGGTTTTCTCGGCTTCTTCCGACTCCAATGTGCAAGGTTTACTCTCGTTTCCTTCGCTCCCACTGTACCTGTTAATAATTCTATTTGTGGAAATGGCACCATGGAGCTTGGCGCCTCAAAGGGGTTAATTGGTCCATGCTGCAGGTATTATGCACAGATAGATCATTCAATTGATTGAGGCTTTGCAAATGTTTCTGTGTTGTATTTTTGTTTTGTTGTTTACAAGTGCACACGTCATTTTAAAGAGGTGCAATTTCACATATTTAGGAACGTTTTATTCACGAGGAAGCTTCAGTTGCAAAGGAGAAGTCTCGAGGATGACAACTACTGCTCAGAGAGCGTGCAATGATCAGTTTGAGCAATTTTGGAACTAAAGGCAAGGTGCGCTGGGGAGGCAATCCCATGTTGTTGTTGTTTGTTTTTTTTGTATACAAGATCAGGCTCGTGTAAGAGCTAACATTAATGACAAAAAAAACAAAGGGACACATAAGACAAAATAAAGGCAGCGGGAGACAAGATGGGGAGAGAGGGGGGAAGCACACAAGTACAACATTTGAGAGCAGAGACATCGGGAGATCTGTGGGAGGGAGAGGGCTTGGACGGAGGAGGCATGGGAAGGCGGGGGGGGGGGGGGGGGGGGGGGGGGGGAGGGGTGGGAAAGTATAAAACACATGGACACTGCTGGAACTACCAGGAAAGAAAAAAGTCGGTATTTCAAAAAAAGGTGGATCTGGGGTGAATTAACGGGGGTAGAAAAGATCAAGGTTTTGGATGGGGGAAGATAAGAGATGGTGGTGAACAGCTGTTTTAAAGACCTGGAGGGCGGAGTGGGATTGAAGAGAGTGAGGGAGTTTGTTCCAGAGGTGGGAGTAAAGAGGAATGAAAGAGTGAAGGTGAATAGAGAGTCTTCCCAATGAAGGAGTGAAGGTGAGCAGAGAGTCTTGATTTTGGCAATTTCACCATAAGAGGGTTGCAGGCAGATCTTGTGCGACCTGTAGGAATATTTGGGGGACAGAGCACAGAGAGAGCTGGTGGAGCTAGGTCAGATAGGAGTCAGTAGAAGACAGAAAGACTACCAACCTGCCTGCGGTGAGTCTACGTATTGTATCCCACTGATACGTCGGATCTGGATTAGCATCTGAACCAAAATCGAATCAGCTTGTTCTGGTCACACAACCAACCTGTCCACCAAGTTTCGTCCGAATCCGTCCACGACTTTTTGAGATATATCCTTTTCTCAGACATACAGACAAATAGACAGATGGACAAACAACCAGACAGGTGTGAAAACATAACCACGGTCCACACTTGGGATGCTGGAGACAAGAGAGTTCATAGAACTTTAATTTAAATAAAATAATGATTTTAAAGATCATTATTTTAAAAAATCTGGAGGTTTAGCGCTACTGAAACAGTCTTAAACACTACCTTTATACACTGTAATAAGACAACGTTGAGTAAGCTGGTACTCATTTTGCCCACCTCAGAAGGATGACAGGCTGAGTTAACCCACCTGGTGTTATTTCAACCTCACTACAGGGGCTCAAATTCAAAATCCTGAGATCTTAAACCAGCCACCTTAACCGTTAAGCCAACACCAGGCTTGAGATTGTGGTAAACAGCTGCGTCCTGAAGACTTTGAGGGAAGATATTGAAGAGGATATTGAAGTTGGTCCGCAGGTGGGGAAAAAGAGGAACAAATGAGTGGCGGTAAGCAATATCCTGGATTTAGGTAGTTTACCAGAAGTGGATTGATGGTGGATCGGGTGCACCGTGCAGAAATCTGGAGGAGCTGGCAAAGCACGGAGGGATCAGTGGGTGCAAGACCAGAAAGGAGGCAGAAGAAGACAAAGAGACAACCGACCTGTCTGCGGTGGCGAGGTTATCAGCCCATAGACTCACCTTCATTGCGGGAGATTCCAATGATCTTGAAGGCCTTGGTTTCCATGGCCTCAGACTAAGCAAGATGTGAGGCAGGGGAGCCAGCCCAGAGTAACAACTAATACATTAATAAAATAGGAATGTGGAGTAATAACTAATACATAACTAATAAAATAGGAATGTGGAGTAATTATTAATACATAACTAATAAAATAGGATTGTGGAGTAATAACTAATACATAACTAATAAAATAGGAATGTGGAGTAATAACTAATACATAACTAATAATATTTTCTACTGGATTAATTTGGCACCATCTCTCTGGCTCAGACCTCACCCTCTCTGGCCACTTCGCCATCACTATGACCATCAACATCCCCACCCCAGCACCAAGGCATTATCGCACTATCAACTTCCGTAAGCTAAACTCTCTTTCACCTACCTCATTCTCATCCACCCTCTCTGAAAAAATGTCCACTTCTCCCTTCGTTGACCTCCACACCCCTTCTGACCTCACTGACTACTACAACCACACTCTCTCCTCCTGCCTTGACCAGCTTGCACCTATAAAAACCAAATCAGTTTCTTTCACCCATTCTGCTCCCTGGTTTACCCCTGAACTCCGCCTGATGAAAACTCGTGCTCGCCAACTTGAAAGACTCCGCAATAAAACAGGTCTCACAATTCACTCCCAAGCCTACAAGGACCACCTACAACACTACAAAGATGCCCTCTCCTACGCCCGCTCCGCCTACTACTCTCAAATTATCCACTCTGGCTCTGGAAACCCAAAAAGCACTCTTCTCTACAATAAACAAACTCCTCAGCACCCTGAACACCACCACCCAGTCATTCACAGTAAACAACTGCATCTCCTTCCTTTCATTCTTCCAATGCAAAATTGACAACATCTACAACAGCTTAACCACCACCGCACCCGCTCCCCCTCAAACCACCTGCCCCCCCTTATCCTGCCAACCCCTGTCTCAGTTCTCCCCAGTCTCCCCTACTGACCTCTCTGAACTCCTCATAGGAATGAAAACTGCCACCTGCACTCTTGACCCCATCCCCTCCAGCTTTGTCAAGGCCTCCCTTCCTGCTCTCTCTCCACTTATCATTGCAACAATAAACTCCTCCCTGTCTACAGGCATCGTCCCACCATCCCTCAAAATTGCTGCTGTTACCCCCATTCTAAAAAAACCTGGACTAAACCCTGACACCCTAAACAACTTCAGACCCATCTCCAACCTACCCTTTCTGTCAAAGGTTTTGGAACGCGCTGTAGCCACTCAACTCAAACATCACCTCTCTGCCAATAACCTGTATGAAACATTCCAATCCGGATTCCGCTCCAACCACAGTACTGAAACTGCTCTCCTCAAAATCACCAACGACCTTCTCCTCTCCTCTGACGCCGGCAACCTCAACATTCTCATCCTCCTCGACCTCAGCGCCGCCTTTGACACCATCAATCACACCATCCTCCTCACCCGACTTGAAACCACCTTTAACATTACCGGCACTGCCCTCTCTTGGATCAAATCATACCTCTCTGACAGACGCCAGTTCCTCTCCATCAATAACTGCAAATCCCCCACTGCTCCCCTCCCCCAAGGTGTCCCCCAAGGTTCAGTTCTTGGCCCCCTCCTCTTCATCCTGTACCTGTCCCCCCTTGGTCACTTAATCCGCCGTCATGGTCTCCAATTCCACTGCTTCGCCGATGACATCCAGCTTTTCATCTCCACCACGTCCATCTCCACCGCCACCCACTCTATCCTGACAAACTGCATCACTGAAATAAAATCCTGGCTTCAAATCAACTTCCTCAAACTTAACTATGATAAATCTGAAATAATCAGCATTGGCCCAAAAACGCCCACCAAATCCACCCATAACTTTGCCCTCAACATCGACGGTTTCCCAGTATCCACCTCCCCTCACATCCGGAATCTTGGCATCATCTTTGATCAAACCCTCTCCTTCGACAAATACACTAAACAGATCACAAAGACAGCCTTCTTTCACCTGAAAAACATCGCCCGTCTCCGTCCATCCCTCTCCTCCACGGCTGCAGAAACCCTCATCCACGCCTTCATCACCTCCGGTCTGGACTACTGCAACAGCCTCCTCTATGGTTCACCCTCAATAATCACCAATAAACTCCAATACATTCAGAACTCCGCTGCCCGTCTACTCACCCATTCCCGGACCCGTGACCACATCACCCCCGTCCTTTATAAGCTTCACTGGCTCCCCATCCCCCAGAGAATCCAGTACAAAATCCTCCTCTTGACCTACAAAGCCCTCCATAACCTGGCCCCATCCTACCTGGCTGACCTCCTCTCCAGACACACTCCCACCCGCAACCTCCGCTCTGCTGGTACCAACCTCCTGACCCCCCCCCCCCCAATCCGGACCAAATTCAGATCCTGGGGGGACAGGGCCTTCTCCATCGCTGCTCCCACCCTCTGGAACTCACTACCTCACACCATCAGAGACTCCTCCTCACTCACCACATTCAAAACATCACTCAAGACCCACCTGTTCAACACTGCATTCAACATTTAACCCCCAGCATTTAACCCCTGACTATCTCTTCTCCTTCTCTTTCCTTTTGCTTTTATTATTTACCTGTTGATTTTTGTCTTTTTGCACTTGTTTTTTGTACTCTGTCAAAGCACCTTTGGGCTTCTTGAAAAGGGCTATATAAAATAACTGTGTTATTATTATTATGAATAAAATAGGAATGTGGAGTAATAACTAATACATAACTAATAAAATAGGAATGTGGAGTAACAACTAATACATTAATAAAATAGGAATGTGGAGTAATAACTAATACATAACGAATAAAATAGGAATGTGGAGTAATAATTAATACATAACTAATAAAATAGGAATGTGGAGTAATAACTAATACATAACTAATCAAATAGGAATGTGGACTAATGACTAATACATAACTAATAAAATAGGAATGTGAAGTAATAACTAATACATAATTAATAAAATAGGAATGTGGAGTAATAACTAATACATAACTAATAAAATAGGAATGTGGACTAATAACTAATACATAACTAATAAAATAGGAATGTGGAGTAATAACTAATACATAACTAATAAAATAGGAATGTGGACTAATAACTAATACATAACTAATAAAATAGGAATGTGGAGTAATAACTAATACATAATTAATAAAATAGGAATGTGGAGTAATAACTAATACATAACTAATAAAATAGGAATGTGGAGTAATAACTAATACATAACTAATAAAATGGGAATGTGGAGTAATTACTAATACATAACTAATAAAATAGGAATGTGGAGTAATAACTAATACATAACTAATAAAATAGGAATGTGGAGTAATAATTAATACATAACTAATAAAATAGGAATGTGGAGTAATAACTAATACCTAACTAATAAAATATGAATGTGGAGTAATAACTAATACATTAATAAAATAGGAATGTGGAGTAATAACTAATACATAACGAATAAAATAGGAATGTGGAGTAATAACTAATACATTAATTAATAAAAAAGGAATGTGGAGTAATAACGAATACATAACTAATAAAATAGGACAAAGTGCGTGCGTGCGTGCGTAAGCGAAGGACCGCATTCGAATTTGGTGTGTGGGTGCAACCCACGTCAAAATCCAAGATGGCCGCCGCCATGTATGTCTGAACTTTGTGAGCTGAATATCTTGAAAAACAAGCGAAGTACCAACTTCTAATCTGGTGTGTGGGTGTATCTAGGCACAAGGAAGAATGCTGTTGAAAATTGGGTCGCCACGTCAAAATCCAAGATGGCCACCGCCATGTATGTCTGAACCTTGTGAGATGGATATCTTGAAAAATAAGCGAAGTACCAACTTCTAATCTGGTGTGTGGGTGTATCTCGGCATAAGGAAGAACGCTCTTGAAAATTGAGTCGCCACGTCAAAATCAAAGATGGCCGCCACCATATATATATCTGAACCTTGTGAGCGAAATATATTGAAAAATAAGCGAAGTACCAACTTCTAATCTGGTGTGTGGTGTATCTAGGCATAAGGAAGAACCCGATTGAAAATTGGGTCGCCACGTCAAAGTCCAAGATGGCCGCCGCCATGTATGTCTGAACCTTGTGAGCGGAATATCTTGAAAAATAAGCGAAGTACCAACTTCTAATCTGGTGTGTGGGTGTACCGAGGCATAAGGAAGAACGCTATTGAAAATTGGGTCGCCACGTCAAAATCCAAGATGGCCGCCTTGCCTCTTCCACTTTGTCAACTCGCATCACTTCACCAACGGGGGACCTAGGCGTAACGCTTGTTTCACAACTGACTTACCCATGCTAAGTGCTGCTCTAAGGGATCAGCTTGGCTCCTTACTTTCCTTGGAAGAGCTTACACTTTCCCTTGCTTCTTTACCTATGGGTAAATCTCCTGGATTGTACGGCCTCCCAAAAGAGTTTTATAAATCCTTTTGGCCCTTATTAGGCCCAGAACTTTTGGAGGTCTTTACTAGTTCATTACGTTGTGGTGACTTGCCGATGAGCTGCTGCAGAGCAGTAATTAGTTTATTACCTAAGAAAGGAGACCCTCAGCTCATTGATAAATATAATTGGCGTCCAATCTCTCTTCTAACTTCAGATTATAAAATATTTTCTAAAGTTCTAGCTCGACGCATCGCCCCACTTCTCGTCATTGATTCAAAGTGATCAGTCTTTTTGTATCCCTAACCGACAGATACACGACAACATATTTTTATTAAGAGATCTTTGGGATGTGTGCAAAATAAAAAATGACAATCTTGGTTTGATTGTGCTTGACCAAGAGAAGGCTTTTGACTGTGTAAGTCATGTATATCTTTTCAATGTCCTAGAGTGTTTTGGACTTGGTCCTGTTTTTCTCTCCATGGTAAAACTGCTCGATAATGGCATTTCCTCAATACTCAGAGTAAACTCTGAACTGACTTCACCTGTAAAGGTTGAAAGGGGTATACGTCAGGGATGTCCTTTATCCGGTATTCTGTACTCTTTAACCATTGAGCCTCTTTTAATCAAAGTCCGCAGAATCTTAACCGGATGCAGAAATTTGCTCACAAGACCTGTGAAGACCTCTGCATATGCTGACGATATTTGTGTCATCGTACATTCTTCATTCTTTCTTCATTTCTTGATGAGATCAAGAAACTGGTGGACTGCTTGGACTATTATGGGTTATCTTCTTCAGATTTGGTAAACTGGAACCAGTGCCAGGCGATGTGGATGGGCCCATGCCAGCTGCCTATGCCTGTCCTTCCTAAACACCTCACCTGGTCCCTCAACGGAATGAAGTACCTTGGTGTTTTCATCGGTGATGCAGCAACGCAAGTGAAAAATTGGGAGGATCTCACCGACTCTCTCGAACAAAAGCTGCGGAAATGGAAAGGGTTGCTGGCTTTGCTTTCATACCGGGGACGAGTCCTGGTCATCAACAATTTAGCAGCATCTATACTGTGGCACAGAATCAAAGCCATTCCGCCTCCTGAACACTTTCTGCTGAATATACAGAAGACAATAATAAACTTCTTCTGGAGTGGAAAACACTGGCTTCGTCCAGAGATCTTGAATCTTCCCTTCGAGGAAGGTGGGCATGGTCTTGTGGACATCGTATGCAGGGCAATGGCATTTGGCATCGCCTCAATCTGGCAGCTTCTCTATGGTCCATCAGACCTAGCCTGGAGGTCCACTGCTCTCCTCCTCCTCCTTCAAGCTGGCATGCTAGACTATTCATCTGGTCTATTTCTAATGAACATGAAATGTATTGATTTGTCCTTGCTTCCACCATTTTGTAATATAATTTTAAATGCTTGGCGTGTTTTCATGGTTGACCGTGATTATGTTTCCTACGCCAAAGAGATGTTTTTCAGTGAACCTCTTTTCTACAACTCTCTTTTCAAAAGAATAAGAACGGAACGCTCCTTTATTGATTATTTTGTTCAGAATGGTGTCCACAGCGTTGCTGATATAATGATTGACAACAAGAGATGGTTAAGTGCTGCAGCACTTGCGAATAAAGTTGGCATGCGGTCTAACCGCATAATATCTGCTGTACTATGTGAAATACTTAACGTATACCTAAACGGGTATAAATAACGTATACTTAACGTAAGGCTAACCCCCGCTCTAGCAGGGAAAATGGCCTTAAAACGATCATTCATATTCATATATACCGCAAAGTTAAGGTGCACTGGGAGCAATCTACTCGCACTGGTGATGGCCCAAATTGTTTGTGAACCAAGCCTCTGTTTCCCAAATTTAGAACTCACCCCCACTGTAATGAATTCTGGTACAATAATAAAATATTTACCAAAAATACCTTTTGGATCTGCAGGTCTGGAAAATCGTGCAATATACCAGGCCTGTGTCAAAGCAATCTGGCCCTCCTTAGGAACTTGGCAGTCAAGGAAGTGGCACAATTGCTTGCCAACAGAATACCCCTTCCAACCTAACTGGAAAGCCTATTATAATGTACTTATTCCGAAGAAAACTGCCGACCTGTCGTGGAGGTTGGCACATTGGATATTACCCACCAATAATCTCTTACATGATTTTTCTCCAGAAATATCTGACCATTGTCCCTTCTGTGGTGCTCTTGAGACCTTGTCACATGCTTATGTTGAATGTGCACGCTTGATTCCTTTATTTGTTTTGCTTCATGAAATGTGCACGAAGCTTTCTTTAAAGTTTACACTTTACCTTGAATTCTTTTATTTTTGGCTTTGTCTCCAACACACACCCAATAGAAGTGGTTCTAGCGGACGTTCTCATTGCCAAAAGTATATGGGCATTGAATAATGCGCTTTGCTCTGTGCAAAATGGTGTGTTGATCACAGATTGATCACTCCCTGAACATTATATGAATTTTTGTGAGGAACAAAACACTTAATTATTTTCTTTCTTTTTTTCTTGATGTATTAATGGTCTTTATGTAAATGTTTCCTTTAAAATGGATTTGCTTGTTGCTTACATTTGATTTGTGAAATGATTTGTGAAATGGTTTATTTATACTTTAAAAAATATACTTTTTGATATTTTTGTTATAAAAAGATGTAAAAGTAAAAGTCTTTCTCTCTTTCTCTCTTTCGCTCTCTCTCTCCGTTTCTCTCTCCCTCCGTTTCTCTCTCCCTCCATTTCTCTCTCCCTCCGTTTCTCTCTCCCTCGGTCTCTCTCTCTCGGTCTCTATCACTCTCTCTCGCTCTCTCTCTCCTCCCTCTCTCCTCCCTCTCTCTATCTTTTCTAGAAGAAAGCAAATACCTATTTTGGATGGCAACCCCCTCGTAGACCCCCAAAGGGGCACTTGTTTTTTTAAATGCCGTAAACAAACTTTGGTACAGCATGGGTGGTGAAGGTTGTGGTGAAGTTTCATCAAAATTGTGTGTGTAGTTTCAGAAACGAAAGCAAATATTTAATTTTTGGGGTGTTAAACCTGGACCCACTTTGACCCCGGTAAACCCCCTTAGACACCGACTTTTTAAATGCGGTGAACAAACTTTAATCACAACACAACAAATATCATTTGTGCCAAATTTTGTCGCAATCCCGTCAGCGGTAATCCTGAACTTCGTTCCATGTGAGCTAAAAAATTAAAACACATGTACTGCAGACTCTAAAACTAGAGACAAATTTTACCAAAAGAATTGCAATCAATTTCAGTGATAAAGACAAAACCAGCCCTTTGTAATTGTTGCATGTTTATGCAAACAGACAATATTCACACAGTTTAAGCTCATTATACAAGAAACGATCAGTTTCAAAGCCGAGTTTAACACCATTTCATCTTTTCGGTCTCATAAAAATAACTTCCTCCATTAATGACAGTGACACATGTCCTTCCGGCCTGATTCGAGCTTTTAATTTCTCTGTAATCTAAAAGTTTTTACCAAAAATTTATAACCATATTTTGAGCGCTCAATTCCCGAGTTTGATCGATAGAATAATTCTTATTTGATTGATGTTTTCTTACAAGTAGATGGAATCTCACATTCGCTACTAATGAGTGCGGCGTTGAGTCTGAGATAAAAGTTTTGCCAAATCTATCTACTGTAAATGGATGAGGTGTGTGTGTGTGTGTGTGTGTGTGTGTGTGTGTGTGTGTGTGTGTGTGTCATACTTTTTGTGTCTATTTATTACGTACGTCTATTAATTAATTACGTACTATTCAAATGTGCCTTTTAACCCTTTAGACTGCTGAGACCCCTTAAACCTTGGAAGACCCTTTAACACTTGAGACCCAAAAGACCCAAAAGTCCCAGATGACCCAACAGTCTCCAAGGATCCAAAAGACCCAGATGACCCAAAATACCCAGATGACCCAAAAGACCCAAAAGTCCCCAAAAAGTCCTTGATGACCCAAAAGTCCTTGATGACCCAAAAGACCCAAAAATCCCCAAGGACCCAAAAGACCCAAAAGTTCCCAAGGACCCAAAAGACCCAGATGACCCAAAAGTCCTTAATGACCCAAAATACCCAAAAAATCATTGATGACCCAAAAGTCCCTGAGGATCCAAAATACCCAAAAGTCCCCAGAGCACCCAAAAGTCCTTAACGACCCAAAAGTCCCCAAGGAACCAAAAGAACCAGATGACCCAAAATACGCAAAAGTCCCAAAGGACCCAAAAAGTTATTGATGACCCAAAAGTCCCCGAGGACCGAAAAAGTCCTTGATGACCCAAAAGTCCCCGAGGACCCAAAATACCCAAACGGAGCCGTGTCTGGCTGTCTGTTTGTTTGTCATGTTATAACTTGAGAATGGATTGACGGATTTCAGTAAATCCGACGACAGTACATTCAGGGAACTCCCAGGAAGGTTTGTGATGAAAAGAAAACCAACTAGAAAGCATCTGAAAATGCAAGCCGGCGTCTGTTTGTATTGAGACATCTTCTTTTTCCGTATGCTCAAAATAACAAAAAGTTGTTTTTTTTAAAATAAAAAATGAAAATTGATGATTTTATGCAGCCTTCATCTCTGACCTTTTAATCTAAAAAAAGAAATCGACTCCTACCTTTTGTTTAGTGAACCAATTCAGTGACTGATTTGCAAATTCTTTAAATTTCAGGTAAATCGGGTGAAAATTGGTGATTTTACACCACCTTGACCATTGACCTTTTGATATAAAAACAATCGGCTTGTAGCTTTTGATTTGTGAACCAATTCAGTGACCCAATAGGCAAATTATTTAAATTTCAGGTCAAATGGACGAAAATTGACAATGTGATGACACTGACCTTTGATTCCAAAAAACCAATTGACCCTAACCTTTTGATTCGTGAACCAATTCAGTGACCCGATATGCAAATTCATTAAATTTCAGGTCAATCAGGTGAAAATTGGTAATTTTATGCAACCTTCACCTTTGACCTTTTGATCGAAAAGAAAAACAATCAGCTTCCAGCTTTTAATTAGTGAACCAATTCCATGACCCAATATGCTAATTCTTAAAATTTCAGCTGTCGGATGAAAATTGACGATTTTATGTAATGCTGACCTTTGACTTTTTGAATTTGAATTTGAAATTTGAAATTATGAATGTCTTCTCCATGGTCTCATAATAAAGCTTTGGTGAAAATTCGATGACAAAACTCAAATGGTAAATTGAAATTTTAGATCAATTGTATGAAAATTGATGATTTTATGTGATGCTGACCTTTGACCTTTTGACAAAATTATTAATTTGTCTTCTCCATATTATCATAATAAAGCTTTGGTGAAAATTTAATTACAAAACTCGAATGGTAAATTGAAATTTTAGATCAATTGTATGAAAATTGATGATTTTATGTGACGCTGACCTTTGACCTTTTGATCTTTTGACAAGATTTAATTTGACTTCTCCATATTATCATAATAAAGCTTTGGTGAAAATTTAATGCCAAAACTCAAATGGTAAATTGAAATTTCAGGTCAATTTTATGAAAATCGATGATTTTGTGATGCTGACCACCTTTGACCTTTTGACAAAATTATTAATTTGTCTTCTCCATGTTATCATAATAAAGCTTTGTTGAAAATTTGATGACAAAAGCTCAAATGGTAAAAAAAAGTTATGGCCCGGATAGACACAATAATCAGGGATAATTTAATATTACCTTTCACATATCTTAGTCTACTTGCCAAGCCTATAGAGCCCTCTTGTGAACCCGGAAATGTTGAGTACCCCAACGTTTTAAGTTAGAAATGTACAGTGTGGGTCCCCAGCACGTAGAAACTGCCGGATGCTAACTTGCATATGTTGGGCAATTAGCAAAATTAGCATTAATAGCATTAACCCTATCAAACATAGGCCTGGGACACTGAAATTTCTGTTTCGCTCTATTGCTCCGTTTGAATGCTTCGTGTGAGCAAACTATTTGAAGGATCTGTATGAAATTTGGACATAATACACTTACACAGATATGCTTTCCGTGAGTGTTCTTATAAAAATTTCCTGCGATCAAAATTTCATGTGAAAAAAGGGATGTAAAAGCCGTGGATTTTTTTTCCCCCAACATTTTTTTGCGCGGTTAGTGCTCCTACTCTCATGTTGAGCTACAGTTTCAATGTTAGTGTTTATTTGAACAGGCCGTAACCTGGCACGTTCAACGCACTAAGCCCCATCTCGCTAGCTGCTATAGTTTTTGAGATATTGAGTATTTAGATGAATTTTTAGTCCGGCTATGGGTGGATTGTTTCATCACCCCTACCCTAATAGCTCACAGGTTCTGGCGAGCAGAAAGAGAGGGTGATTGGATGCTGCAACAACACTGCCTTGAAGAGATGCTGCCCTATTTCTTTGCTGCCGGTCATCACCACTACGCAAGATGGATTACATGGCATCTGCGCGACATGCAGTACCTTCCTGCTACTGCTAGGATGACCTTTACGCTGGAAGCCATGTGTGCCGCCACTCTGATGGTGCAGCTGCAGTGAGTGGAGACATGTTTGGGGAGCAGACATGCATCAAGCAAGGGAAGGGAGTAGGAGGCATGAAGGGCATCTCCACCAACCCTGAGCAGGTCGCCGTGTGGATCCAATCTTTCGGCATCTGCTCCTATCTCTCCAAGTCATTGGATGAGATTTACGACGATGCTGAAGCACCGGATAAGACAATGAAGCCCAACAGACACAAAGAAGAGGGTAAAGGACGGCGGGAATTGGACGCGGAGGACCGGGCTAAAATCCTGAGAGTGCTACAGGAAAACTCCCATCCACTCACCATAGAGACCGCGACCCTCCACCATATCATAAATGGCCAGGTGGCAGATGAAAAGGTGAATGTGCAAGATGCATTGAAGATCGGACAGGACATGAGCACACTGTTCTCTTCATCACTTCCTGAGAGATTTAATGCGCCCATCTCAAATAAGGTGGTGACAATGACATTCACCATAAAAAGAGTGAAGGTCAATGCGAAGATCATATGTGACCTTGAGGCGTTGTTTGCTCGGCTGCTGGTGGTGGGGAGCAAGAGAAGAATAGAGCTCTCTGCCCTCTTTGACTACGAGCTCGGCCCGGTCCCTGCATCCATCATCGATGAGTATGGATGCCTCAGGAAGGGTAACAAGTCTATGATCGTCCAGCGTCTTGGAATCCTTGCCCCCAATCCCCACCCACCACATGTTGTACTCGTTGATGCATCGCAGCTCATCTACCACGTGGTGTGGCCATCGTCAGGCACTGTGGCTGACCTCGCAGCCAGCATGGGGCGCCGGCTTAATCGCTACATCACCGAAACATTTGTCATCTTTGACCGGTATGAGCAAGTCTCTGCCAAAGACCACGAGAGGCAGAGAAGAGCTGGGGAGAGCTCAACAGAGTACCGACTCTCACTGACAACCCCTCTACCTAGCCGCGACAAAGTGATGAAGAACAAGACAAACAAACGGAGACTGGGTGAGCTCCTGTGCACACACAGCATAGGAGATCACATCAAGATGGTCAGCAAAGCAGACAGTATTGTCACTCATGACGAGGCTGACGTCTCCCTCATCTCATACATGTTGGATGCAGCCAGTCGCGGAGCTGAAACTGTCCGCATTCTCAGCGACGACACTGATGTTTTCGTACTCATGGTCTATTGGTGCTGGAAGGTGGGTATCACATGTAACCTGCAGATGGAGAGATGGGATGGCACTATTCTCAACATCAATTCCACAGTAGAGAATCTCGGTGAGCAGTGTCGCTCCATCCTGGCTATGCATGCTCTCTCCGGATGTGACACCACCTCCTATCCCGCGGGGAAAGGGAAGGTGTCCGCACTCAAGGCCATGAGAGTAGTACCTGGTGACCTGCTTCACTTCATCGGAGAGGAGGGAGCTACTGATTTACAGATTACAGAGGCAGTGAGTGGTTTCTTCCTGGCTCTGTACAACGAGAGGGAGTCGGCATCTCTGAACGTCGCCAGATATGACATCTACCGAAAGCGCAAAACCCCCCCAGCACTGAAGACACTGCCTCCTACAGAGCGCAACGCTCTCCTCCATGGACGGCGTGCCCATCTACAGGTGCTGCTTTGGAAAGCAGCAGACTGCCCTGACCCACCAGCTGTGGACATAACAGAGTTTGGATGGAATAAGAAGGAAGGCGAGAAGGGAGAGGAAGTCATCATGCCCATCCTGGATGCAAGCCCCATTGCTCCTCCTGCCGTGTTGGAAATGATCAGCTGTAGCTGCAAAGCTGGGTTAAAGCCCTGTTTAACAGCAAAGTGCAGCTGCGTAGCTGCAGGCCTGGCCTGTACCAGCTACTGCTTCTGCAAAGGCTCTGATAGTACATATTGCAACACACTCACACACTCACAGCAAGAAGAGCAATATGACAAGAATGTAGAGTCAGGAGAAGAAGATGAAGACGATGAGGATGAGTTTTATGATGAGGATATGCTTTATAACAGTGCAGAGTAGTAGAAGTGCAAGATGCTCTTTCTTGATGGAAGTTTTATGTTGTGTAACTAGTGAACATATTTTTCAGCTCTGATAATTTTGGGTATACTTGTGTTTTAATTTTGAGGATATTATTTACCCATAGTCATATTATTCTAGTTTGGTATGGTACTTGCCTTTGTTACCTCTAATACCTGTGAATAAAAGTGGAGCAATAGAGCGAAACAGAAATTTCAGTGTCCCAGGCCTATGTTTGATAGGGTTAATGCTATTGATGCTAATTTTGCTAATTGCCCAACATATGCAAGTTAGCATCCGGCAGTTTCTAAGTGCTGGGGACCCATACTGTACATTTCTAACTTAAAACTTTGGGGTACTCAACATTTCCGGGTTCACATTGCTGGCAAGTAGACTATCTACAAAGGCGTTAAGCCTGGTGTTGGCTTAGCGGTTAGGGTGCCGGCTTGGGATCCAAGGATCCTGGGTTCGAATCCCGGTCGATCGCTGAATTAACGCTAAGGGGGTTGACTCAGCCTGCCATCCTTCCGAGGTCGGCAAATTGAGTACCAGCTTGCTGGGATGAATGATCCCGGTGTGTACCCCGATTTAGAATAGGTACACCGTATCCCTGCGTAAGAGGCGACCAAGGGCTGGCGTCAGGAAGGGCATCCGGCCATAAAACATTGCCTCAAACAGGGAACCATGATTGTCATGGGGCCCACAAGGCTAACCCCCGCTCTAGCGGGGAAAATGGCCCTAAAACGATCATTCATTCATTCATTCATTCATATCTACAAAGACTCAGGCACGTTAGAGCGATTTTTTTAAATCCAAAAGAAATCTAACTTTTTTTTTTCAAAATTAAAAAAATTTTTTTTGCCCAAAACATTCCCCAGCGCGCCCGAACCTTCGAAAATTTGACGAAGATCCGTACAACCAACTCTGGGGGAAGGGGGGGGAGGCAACACAGACAGACAGACGGCTCTCTTTATAGTACACATGCTCCATCTTCAGGTCCATCCTTATTTACCCCCATGTTATGGAGCCCACCTGCTAATTAAGTATGCAAACATGGTGAATTTTGACCCTGCTCCTGGTTCCCCCTCAATCCCCGACCATCCCAGCCCCCCATCCTCCAACCTCCACATGCTCTGTACACTCCCCTACCTCCCCTTTTACGAATCCTGTCTCCCCACTCATCCTTCATTGTCTCAATTTCACCCCATTTAGATATATGCAAAGCGTTTCTTGGTGATGCAGCATTACATCATTTATATCTTGCGAAAATGGGAAAAATTGGGCAAATTACTTTAGTTCTTCCTCATCAGAAAATTGAGCTTATGGTTAAAAAAAGGGGATTTTAAAGTTTACACAAGACTTGTATGAAAAGGCTGTCTGGTGTCAGCACATGTTTGAGCTGGCTGGAAGATAAATAAATGAAAATGAACTCTTGCCACTCAATCAATGGCTGTCCAGAATGTCAAATCGGCCAAACTCGTACCGACACCATGCGACCACCTGGATGCTTCCCACAACATCATCGGTCAATAGTTACCTGTAACGATGTAAATTCACAATACACCAAGGTACTGTGAAAACCAAAAAGAACGCGCTGCGAATGCTGCGGTGATTGCTGGAAGAGTGGATCTGATCCAGAATTATACAATGTTGTGGGATAACACAAGAGGGACCCGGAGATGTCTCGGGTGTGGTGAAAGAACCCTTTGAGTACAAAGAGGAAGCGTTTACACAGTCACATTGACAAGGCCCTCGCTTTCTCCCACGCAAGTTGGCTCAAAAAACTGACCTGCGCCAAGTAAGTGACATTGGTAACGTTTCTGTGGAACTCGAGTTAAAATGCTGACCTGGCTCTGGGGAACAAGGACATAAATATCCTGAGACTAAACATGGATCGGTTTTTAAAATGATACATGTGGAAACAGTCGTAACTCTCCGGTCCGAGAACATGGCAGTTTGTCATCAATAACTATATTAGTCATTGATTTAAGGTTTGTTCGACCGAAATAGCCGAGATCACTCCACTCTACTCTACCCTATCCCCCCTCACTCTCCCTACCGCACCCTGCTCTACCCTTCCGCACACCACTCTACCCTGCCACACCCTACCCTTCCCTACTGCACCCTACTATACCCTGCTCTACCACAAACGAATCTACATTACCGCGCCCCACGCTACCCTGCCACACCCTATCCTGCCCTACTGCACCCTACTATACCCTGCTCTACCACAAACGAATCTACATTACCGCGCCCCACGCTACCCTGCCACACCCTATCCTTCTGCACCCTACACTACCTTGCCTTACCACACCCTACCCTGCGCTGCCGCACCCCGATCTACCCTACCCTATCTCACACGCTACTCTACCCTCCACACCCCACTATCAGCGACCACACCCCACCCTACCCTGCTGAATCCCACTCTACCTTACCACACTGCACTCTACCCTACCTTGTCCTACCACACACTACTTTACCCTGCTACACCCCAAGCTACCCTAACCTACTGCACCCCACACTACACTTCCGCACCCTACCCTACACAACTACATCCCACCTACCCAACCTCACCCTATTCTACCCTCCACACCCCTACCTACCACACCCACTCTCCCTACCGCACCCCACGCTACCCCACCACACCCACTATATCCCTAATCTACTGCACCCCACACTACCCGAGAGCATCACACACTATCCCGACCCTACCTCATTCTACCTTACCGCACCCTATTCTATCCTGCCACATGCTCTACCCTTACACACCCTACCCCACCCTACCCTACTGCACCCATCCTACCCTACACTATCCTAACCCACACTACCCCAGTACCCCACCCTACCTTAATCTACCCTAACCAAGATTACACTACTGCACCCCACTCTAACCTACTCAGCTACCAACCCACTATACCCTACCCTACCCTACTCTACTCTACTCTATCCCACGCCACTCTACTCTAACCCACGCTACCCTACTCTAACCCACGCTACCCTACTCTAACTCACAGTACCCACCCCCCCCCTTCCCTTACCCTACTCTAACCCACTTTACCCCACCCTACCCCACGCTACTCAAACCCACTTTACTCCACCCTACCCTACGCTACTTTAAACCACTCTACCACACCCTACTCTAACCCACTTTACCTCACCCTACTCTACTCTAACCCACTCCAACACACCCTACCCTACTCTACTCTACTCTACTCTACTCTACTCTACTCTAACCCACTCTAACCCACTCTACCCCACCCTACCCTACTCTAACCCACTTTACACCACCCTACTCTATTTTTTGGGAAATTATTAAATTGGGACGGAAATTCACCTTTCACCATGACAAAGACCCAAAAACACCCAACCACAGCTACACTGGAGTGACTAAGGAACAAAAAGATAAATGTCCTTGAGTGGCACCGAAAGCGAGTCAGAGCCCTGACCTAAATCAAATCGAATATCTGTGGTATGACTTTAAGATCGCTGTCCATCAACGTTCTCCATGTAACTTGACTGAGATTGAACAGTTTTGTACAGAAGAATCGGGAAATATTGCCCAATCAAGGTGTGCAAAGTTGGTAGAAACCTATCCCAATGTATGTATGTGTGTATGTATGTGTGTATGTGATTATGTATGTGTATGTATGTGTGTATGTATGTATGTATGTATGTATGTATATGTATGTATGTATGTATGTATGTATGGTTATGAATTTTGGGGTAGGGTAATATATAGATTTAGGTAGATCTGCATAGGTAGGTGTCCGGCTGTCATGAGAGGGAACCTCACCTGTAATAAGTTCCGTGTTTAGGCGGTTTGTCGGATTAAGTGTGTACCTGTGATCATACGAGGATGATCCGGTGATAGGTAGAACAAGCATTCTGAGTATTGCGCTGCAATACATGTCCTCTACCGGCAGTCTGTCGTCCAGAAAACTGTTGGGGAAATTACCAAAGTTCAAAGTGCCATAACTTTGTCAAAAATGATCGAAACGTCGTGAAGTTCGAACTTGATCTGTAACTTATCATGACGAAACCATGTACTAAGTTTGAAATCATTAGCATTAAGAGTTTAGGAAAAAAGTCCGGAAAGCTGTTCTTTGCGTGACGGACTGACAGACGGACAGACGGACAGACGGACAGACTGACAGACTGACAGACTGACAGACTGACAGACGGAGGGACGGAGTGCAAACCTATAGTCCCCTCCGGTGTACACCGGTAGGGGACTAATAAGGATAAGGCTAAGACTCCATTGTATGTGAAACCTCTGTGATCTACCCTTTGTCCCGTATGGCAACGCACTCTTATAGACACTTAGATAGGCCCATTAGTGCAACACATTAATGAAATCCCCCCTTACAATGACTGAAGATAAAACTGACCGGAAGAAACAGGCAGGAAGCGGCTGCGTACAACGGCACCATGGAAGACAAACATCATGCAAGGCGGGCTGAGAGCCATGCCCAGAGGGGCTCTTGATTGGCCAGGGGGAGGGGCGAGCAACAAACACCACACCGGTTGGCAGAGTAGGGGAGGACATGCGATTGGTCAAAGGAAGGGCAGAGAGCTTCTCCGTGATTGGGGGTGAGAAAGGTAAAGGAGCGACACATTGATCGGCCACCAACCTATGAGACCATGGCCAATCAGTGCGGAAGGCGCGAAAAAATGACCAACAAGCTACGCACTGGTTGGAGGGCAAGCGTCGGTGACGAGAAAGGGCGCGAAAGGCGACAAGGAAACGATGCACTGGTTGGAGGGGAAGCGAGCTGACATCAGAGGACCGCCAGTAAAACCTCTCCCTGGCCGGCATTTTCTCTCACTTCCCTTGTTCTCATTCCTGGATTCTTCCTGCCCGGACCTCCCTGCTGCCCGTGATTTTCGTCTCCATTTGGACCTCTTCCCTGTTCGCCTTTTGTTCCCGGTTGGACCTCTTCCATTACGATCCAAATTTGTCTGCTTGACGAAAGACGGTGGAGCAACGATCGTGTGAGCGGGGCCTGCCGGGCGGCGTGCACTGATTAGCGGAGCGTGCGAACGAGGCGGACTGAGGCCTCCTTGCCGCCAAGCACGGAGCCACGTCCGGACGCGAGTTTGGGGCCTGGACGACAGCAGACAGATAAGACGCACCACACAAACCCCAAACACGACGATTCTTTTATTTACTTCTTTCCCTTGTCTTGTATGTGAAGTGAGGTGTGCGGGATCCCGATTTAGGAACATTATTTATTTACCGTCGTGTTCATTGTTCTCGGGTCCGTAATAAATATTCCTTTTGTACATTCTAAATCCCGTTTTTGGTTTGATTTATTCATTTCAGGTTGAAGACGCTTGCGGCCGTGAAGGTAAGTCGGCACTGTTCATTCCGTCTTGCGTATCGGCCGCCATTGGATTGAATAAACGCCTCCATTAAAGCTCGATTCCATCCGTGGTGACGCTCGGTGTTAACTGAGCAAACCACACGACAGTATGTATGTATATATGTATGTATGTATGTATGTATGTATGTATGTATGTATGTGTGCATGTATGTATTATGTATGTATTATGTATGTATGTGTGTATGTAAAGTATGTATATATGTATGTATGTATTTATGTGTATGTATGTGTGTGTGTGTGTATGTATGTAGAGTATGTATGTGTGTATGTATGTGTGTATGTATGTGTGTATGTATGTGTGTGTGTATGTAGAGTATGTGTGTATGTATGTGTGTATATATGTATGTATGTATGTATGTATGTGTATGTATGTGTGTGTGTGTATGTATGTGTGTATGTATGTGTGTGTGTGTATGTATGTGTGTATGTATGTGTGTGTGTATGTAGAGTATGTGTGTATGTATGTATGTAATGTAATGTATGTATGTATGTATGTATGTATGTATTGTTGCACGATTGCCCCTTGGTTAAGACCGGGGGATCGCGGATGGACTCGAGCTTACTTGGAGGCGTTTATTCAATCCAATTGATGGCGGACCAATACCCGGGTAGACGTTCGGGGGAGAATGCCACGGCTTACCTTTTCGGCCCCGACGATGTCTTCTCCCTGGAATCAATAACTCAACCAAAACGGGATTTCGAATAGAACAGAAAATAATACAAGGGTTTATTCAAAATAACTATCGGGACAGGGAAACGCGATGATTAAAAACTAAATCCTAAATTGGGATGTCCCCGCACAGACTTCAGATACGAGACAAACGGAAGGATAATAAAATTAATGTCTCGTCGTGTTGGAGAATGTGGTGTGTCTTATCTGTCTCTGTCGTCCAGGCCCCAAGCTCGCGTCCGGATGCGGCTCCAGTTGGCGCGAACCGCTTGGCCGTTGGCGCGAACACAGAATACTTTGCACGGTCCATCCCGCGCTACACAGCACCACGCAGGCACCAGGAGCACGAAGAACAGGGGAGGATGATCGTCGGCGCTGGTCTCTCCACCACAGTCCAAAGACAAGCACAGGTCAAAAGTCCAAAGGCAAGCACAGGTCAAAAGTCCAAAGTGACAGTCCAGAGCAAGAGGCCAAGGGAAGAGAGGAAAATGCCAGCGAGCGAGTCGTTTTGTCACTCGTGGTGCGACGTCAGCCTTCCTCTCCCCCCCAACCAGTGCCTCGTTTGCTTCTCTCCCTTTGCGCCCTTCTACATCACTGGCACTTGCCCTCCAATCAGTGCGTAGCTTGTTGGTCATTCAATCGCGCCTTCCGCACTGATTGGCCGTGGTCTCATCGGTTGGTGGCCAATCAGTGTGTCGCTCCTTTACCTTTCTCATCCCCAATCACGGAGAAGCTCTCTGTCCTTCCTTTGATCAATCGCACGTCCTCCCCTACTCTGCCAATCGGTGTGGTGTTTGTTGCTCGCCCCTCCACTGGCCAATCACTAGATCTCCTGGGCATGGCTCCCAGCCTGCCTGGCACGATGTTCGTGTTCCATGGTGTACCACTGCGCGGCTGCTGCCTGCTTGTCTTTCCGGTCAGTTCTTATGGTCAGTCATTGTCAGCGGGGGGGGGGGGGGGGGGGGGGGGGAGGGGTGGGGAGGGGGCGGTTTAATTAATGTGTGCACTAAGGGCCTATCTAACATCTACAAGAATGTGTTGCCATAACGGACACAGGTATGATCACCAGGTCTGACACACAGGGGAATTATGCCTACAACTACAATCCCTACAACTACAATGCAATGTACCCAAATACATCCCTACAACAGTACAACACGGTCATCCTTGCATGACTGCAAGTACACACTTGATCCGACAAACCGGGCTAAACACAGAACTTATTACAGGTGAGATTCTCTAGCATGACAGCCGGACACCTACCTACGCAAATGTACCTAAATCTAGATATTCCCCCTACCCCAAATTCATAATAGTGTAGCGGTTACCGCTGGGTATACACAATCGCCTTACACCTGCCGGGGACGCAACCACGGAGCGATCGCTGTGCCGGGCTCGCCCAGGCCGCCCGGAGACGCTCAGTCTCGCCTTTCCCGGGCATGTCCGGACTCGCCTTTCCCGCGCTCGCCCAGACCGCCCGGAGACGCCCAGTCTCGCCTTTCCCGGGCATGTCCAGACTTGCCTTTCCCGGGCTCGCCCAGACCGCCCGGAGACGCTCAGTCTCGCCTTTCCCGGGCATGTCCAGACTTGCCTTTCCCGGGCTCGCCCAGGCCGCCCGGGCACGCCCACTCTCGCCGTGTGTGATTGTATATATATATCGCTACCCGATAAACGGGTGATACAGAGTGTGCTGGGTTCTGTACGAATAAACATGCTTTGAACTCAACCAAATGGCCTCGTTCTCTCGCCGTCCACGACTCCTAAAATAGTATGTATGTGTCTATGTATGTATGTGTCTGTATATATGTATGTATGTATGTATGTATGTATGTATGTGTGTATGTATGTAAGTATGTGTCTATGTATGTATGTATGTATGTATGTAGAGTATGTATGTAGAGTGTGTATGTAGAGTATGTATGTAGAGTATGTATGTGGAGTATGTATGTAGAGTGTGTATATAGAGTATGTATGTAGAGTATGTATGTGGAGTATGTATATAGAGTATGTATGTAGAGTATGTATGTATGTAAAGTATGTATGTATTAGTAAATTGGTGGGCAGACAATCAAAGGCCTTACGCCCATTGGCTGCACATCTGGCCTCAGCCGCAATGTTCCTGCTCGGGTTGGCCCAAGCCATCTGAGGAAGCATATACAGTATTCACAATCGTTCTTGTATATCGAAAGGTTGCAGCCGATAGCCATCACGGGCCTTGAGAAGGCCATATGTTGTTTGGCCTTCAGGCCTCGCACAGTTTTTTCTCCGATGCGAGCTTGTTGTAGTTGTTGTTGTTGGTGGTGGTGGTGTTAAGGTAATGTTTAATTTCCTTATTCAAATTTGAATTCACCTCGCTGGTTGCATCATTACTGACGCGCAGCTGTGCCGCAGATGCAGTGCCGCTGTACATTAGAGCAGGAATTTCTAAGTTGGCATCGCGTGTTGGCAACAGCTCGACTACTCTTCGTGAAAGACTAACTTCCACAAACTATGGCCAACAGACAGGACGCCCAGCTTAACGTCCATCTGAGAGACAGGACAAACATTGACTATAATGAACCTACATGTGAACCACAGGTGTGACGGTATGTAGCGAGGTCGAGATTCAACCCCAGGACAAATGCGCAAATTTTATGTGGCATCAGCATAATGAGACGAGTCGTCTCTTTCTGTATGAATGGTACATTTGCATCTGTCAGGTACATGTATTTCCAGCACCTGGTACATCTGCAGATCCAGATACCTGTCCAGCACCCTGTGCAATATGGCGTATATGCATGTGATCCGACAAACGATGCACGAGCTGCATCTCGCACGTTCCCCCACAGCACGCTCATGGGCAATGTTTGCAGGTAAAAACAAACAAACCCAGCATGGCAATAAAACATTGTGTTTGTATAATTTTTTGTATAATTCGCTGTTTTTTTCCACCATTGAGTTTTGAATATGAAGGTTCAAATAACGAGTACGTAATAATTTTATTTGCCATGCCCAGATTCAGGCTGGGAATGCTTTTGCTTGTGACCAAGGGATTTTTGATTCTCATCTTTTCTATGCAGCTTTGGTGGCCGTTGGTGTTGGTGCTGCTTGGTACACAACAGGTCAGAATTGCAAAATGTTCACATGAATAAAGGATGACTTACGGTAACTACGGTGTTTACAGGAAGAGGTGTTTTAACCCATTCATGTTCCGCAAACTCACACTAAGACCATGTAATGTACCCATTCATCCTCATGTGAGTCTCCTTTATCAAACTCACAATGATTTGTCGACACAAACACTTAATCCCCCTTAATCCCACTCCTTAGACATAATATCAGGCAAACCATTTTACCTATCCCAAATGATGTGCATGCATCTTCTTTCACCAAGATGGTTGGTGCTGGGGCCTCATGTACTCCAATGGCTCCCTCTACATCGCCATCCAGACCCTGGAGTCCTGGGAGGTAAGAGGTGATGGTAAAACAATGGCACACTCCTTGAAAATCAAGGTTAAAAAAACCCTGAAATCAAAGAATGTTTCTAACCTGACTGTTTAATGCATTTTAGGAGGTGATTTTTGACAAAGCGAGGGGTCGAGTAACTTTGAAGACCTCTGATCTTTTCTGCAAACTGTGCAGCCATTTGCGAAAAGTTGGTAAAACCGGTATGTGGTGACCATAGAAATTACTGATCAGATTACACCAAAGTGGTGTGACGTATGCATCAAGTTAAAAATATATATATTTATTGGTATATTTATGAAGAAGAAGAATTAGCAGGTATGTTTTTGTCAGGATATAGACAATGGGGTCGTGTTGACTCTACCAGCAGGTGTAAGGATTTTGATGCTAAGCTTCTGGAAGGCAAGCTCATTTCAGAATTACAATGTCGCTGTTCTATTGCCAATCGCCAGAAAACGCATATTGGACTGGGATTCAATACTGAATTCTGGCCGCAGGTTGCATCATTGCTGAGGTGTAGCTGTGCCACTGATTCGAGCATAAAGTCGTAATTTGGCCAGAGTTCCGGCAGTAACTCGCCTCGACACGCACATATTGATATATTCATCGCCTTGCACGTGAAACACCAGGATGACGTTTTGTGGCAGGCCTAACTGCTTTGCATTTGTCAGTAAAAACCCAGCAGACTCACTAATCACCCTCAGTGAGTGGAGGATCTTTGGCCTCATGTGGTCTCCATGGTTCCAAAAGTCATCTGGGCATTTGGAGCAGGCACTAAAATACAGGTACAGTAGTGCTGCTCAAGTACAGTAGTCCTTATAACCAATATGCTGATAAAAAAAGTCATCCACACTACAAGTCAATGATGAGTGTAGAGAAATTCAAGTGGCCCCAGTAGTTGCCAGCCACGTTATTACTTTCTTGGCATCACTCGCCTTGCACTGCGATGGCACCAGGAATGAGAAATTCTCTAGACCAGGAATGCCACACATTGGCTTCCTCTCTCTGAACGAGACATCATTGGGATCTTTAAACTAAAATAAGGCCAACTTGAAGAAAAACAAAGCAAAAGATCATTCTTACATCTGATCAACATCAATTATTTTCACTTTATAATCATCAATTATTGTCACTTTATAATCATCAATTATTTTCACTTTATAATCATCAATTATTTTCACTTTATAATCATCAATTATTTTCACTTTATAATCATCAATTATTTTCACTTTATAATCATCAATTATTTTCACTTTATAATCATCAATTATTTTCACCTTATAATCATCAATTATTTTCACTGTATAATCATCAATTATTTTCACTTTATAATCATCAATTATTTTCACTTTATAATCATCAATTATTTTCACTTTATAATCATCAATTATTTTCACTTTATAATCATCAATTATTTTCACTTTATAATCGTCAATTATTTTCACTTTATAATCATCAACTATTTTCACTTTATAATCATCAATTATTTTCACTTTATTATCATCAATTATTTTCACTGTATAATCATCAATTATTTTCACTTTATAATCATCAATTATTTTCACTTTATAATCATCAATTATTTTCACGTTATAATCATCAATTATTTTCACAACATCAATTATTTTCATTTTATAATCATCAATTATTTTCACTTCATAATCATCAATTATTTTCACTTTATAATCATCAATTATTTTCACTTTATAATCATCAATTATTTTCACATTATAATCATCAATTATTTTCACAACATCAATTATTTTCATTTTATAATCATCAATTATTTTCACTTTATAATCATCAATTATTTTCACTTTATAATCATCATTTATTTTCACAACATCAACTATTTTCACTGTAAATTCATCAATTATTTTCACTTTATAATCATCAATTATTTTCAGTTCATAATCATCAATTATTTTCACTTCATAATCACCAATTATTTTCACTTTATAATCATCAATTATTGTCACTTTATAATCATCAATTATTTTCACTTTATAACCATCAATTATTTTCATTTTATAATCATCAATTATTGTCACTTTATAATCATCAATTATTTTCACAACATCAATTATTTTCACTTTATAATCATCAATTATTTTCACTTTATAATCATCAATTATTTTCACTTCATAATCATCAATTATTTTCACTTTATAATCATCAATTATTTTCACTTTATAATCATCAATTATTTTCACGTTATAATCATCAATTATTTTCACAACATCAATTATTTTCATTTTATAATCATCAATTATTTTCACTTTATAATCATCAATTATTTTCACTTTATAATCATCATTTATTTTCACAACATCAATTATTTTCACTGTAAATTCATCAATTATTTTCACTTTATAATCATCAATTATTTTCAGTTCATAATCATCAATTATTTTCACTTCATAATCACCAATTATTTTCACTTTATAATCATCAATTATTGTCACTTTATAATCATCAATTATTTTCACTTTATAACCATCAATTATTTTCATTTTATAATCATCAATTATTTTCACTTCATAATCATCAATTATTTTCACTTTATAATCATCAATTATTTTCACTTTATAATCATCAATTATTTTCACGTTATAATCATCAATTATTTTCACAACATCAATTATTTTCATTTTATAATCATCAATTATTTTCACTTTATAATCATCAATTATTTTAACTTTATAATCATCAATTATTTTCATTTTATAATCAATTATTGTCATTTTATAATCAATTATTTTCATTTTAAAATCAATTATTGTCATTTTATAATCAATTATTTTCACTTTATAATCACCAATTATTTTCACTTTATAATAATCAATTATTTTCATTTTATAATCATCAATTATTTTCACTTTATAATCATCAATTATTTTCACTTCATAATCATCAATTATTTTCCCTTTATAATCATCAATTATTTTCACTTTATAATCATCAATTATTTTCACTTTATAATCATCAATTATTTTCACTTCATAATCATCAATTATTTTCACTTTATAATCATCAATTCATTATTTTCACTTTATAATCATCAATTATATTCACTTTATAATCATCAATTATTTTCACTTTATAATCATCAATTATTTTCACTTTATAATCATCAATTATTTTCACTTTATAATCATCAATTATTTTCACTTTATAATCATCAATTATTTTCACTTTATAATCATCAATTATTTTCACTTTATAATCATCAATTATTTTCACTTCATAATCATCAATTATTTTCCCTTTATAATCATCAATTATTTTCACTTTATAATCATCAATTATTTTCACTTTATAATCATCAATTATTTTCACTTTATAATCATCAATTATTTTCACAACATCAATTATTTTCACTTTATAATCATCAATTATTTTCACTTTATAATCATCAATTATTTTCACTTTATAATCATCAATTATTTTCACTTCATAATCATCAATTATTTTCACTTTATAATCATCAATTATTTTCACTTTATAATCATCAATTATTGTCACTTTATAATCATCAATTATTTTCACTTTATAATCATCATTTATTTTCACAACATCAATTATTTTCACTTTATAATCATCAATTATTTTCACTTTATAATCATCAATTATTTTCAGTTTATAATCGTCAGTTATTTTCACTTTATAATCATCAATTATTTTCACTTCATAATCATCAATTATTTTCACTTTATAATCATCAATTATTTTCACCGTAAATTCATCAATTATTTTCACTTTATAATCATCAATTATTTTCACTTCATAATCATCAATTATTTTCACTTTATAATCACCAATTATTTTCACTTTATAATCATCAATTATTTTCACTTTATAATCATCAATTATTTTCACTTTATAACCATCAATTATTTTCATTTTATAATCATCAATTATTTTCACTTCAGAATCATCAATTATTTTCACTGTATAATCATCAATTATTTTCACTTCATAATCATCAATTATTTTCACTTTATAATCATCAATTATTTTCACTTTATAATCATCAATTATTGTCACTTTATAATCATCAATTATTTTCATTTTATAATCATCAATTATTTTCACTTTATAATCATCAATTATTTTCAATTCATAATCATCAATTATTTTCACTTTATAATCATCAATTATTTTCATTTTATAATCATCAATTATTGTCACTTTATAATCATCAATTATTTTCACTTTATAATCATCAATTATTTTCACTTTATAATCATCAATTATTTTCACTTTAGAATCATCAATTATTTTCATTTTATAATCATCAATTATTTTCACTTTATAATCATCAATTATTTTCACAACATCAATTATTTTCACTTCATAATCATCAATTATTTTCACTTTAGAATCATCAATTATTTTCACTTTATAATCATCAATTATTTTCACTTTATAATCATCAATTATTTTCACTTTATAATCATCAATTATTTTCACTTTATAATCATCAATTATTTTCATTTTATAATCATCAATTATTTTCACTTTATAATCATCAATTATTTTCACTTTATAATCATCAATTATTTTCACTTTATAATCAATTATTTTCCTTTTATAATCATCAATTATTTTCACTTTATAATCATCAATTATTTTCACTTTATAATCATCAATTATTTTCACTTGATAATCATCAATTATTTTCAATTTATAATCATCAATTATTTTCACTTTAGAATCATCAATTATTTTCATTTTATAATCATCAATTATTTTCACTTTGTAATCATCAATTATTTTCACTTTATAATAATCAATTATTTTCATTTTATAATCATCAATTATTTTCACTTTATAATCATCAATTATTTTCACTTCATAATCATCAATTATTTTCACTTTATAATCATCAATTATTTTCATTTTATAATCATCAATTATTGTCACTTTATAATCATCAATTATTTTCACTTTATAATCATCAATTATTTTCACTTTAGAATCATCAATTATTTTCATTTTATAATCATCAATTATTTTCACTTTGTAATCATCAATTATTTTCATTTTATAATCAATTATTGTCATTTTATAATCAATTATTTTCATTTTAAAATCAATTATTGTCATTTTATAATCAATTATTTTCACTTTAAAATCACCAATTATTTTCACTTTATAATAATCAATTATTTTCATTTTATAATCATCAATTATTTTCACTTTATAATCATCAATTATTTTCACTTCATAATCATCAATTAATTTTCACTTTATAATCATCAATTATTTTCATTTTATAATCATCAATTATTGTCACTTTATAATCATCAATTATTTTCACTTTATAATCATCAATTATTTTCACTTTAGAATCATCAATTATTTTCACTTTATAATCATCAATTATTTTCACAACATCAATTATTTTCACTTCATAATCATCAATTATTTTCACTTTATAATCATCAATTATTTTCATTTTAAAATCAATTATTGTCATTTTATAATCAATTATTTTCACTTTATAATCACCAATTATTTTCACTTTATAATAATCAATTATTTTCATTTTATAATCATCAATTATTTTCACTTTATAATCATCAAATATTTTCACTTCATAATCATCAATTATTTTCACTTCATAATCATCAATTATTTTCATTTTATAATCATCAATTATTGTCACTTTATAATCATCAATTATTTTCATTTTATAATCATCAATTATTTTCACTTTATAATCATCAATTATTTTCACTTCATAATCATCAATTATTTTCACTTTATAATCATCAATTATTTTCATTTTATAATCAATTATTGTCATTTTATAATCAATTATTTTCATTTTAAAATCAATTATTGTCATTTTATAATCAATTATTTTCACTTTATAATCACCAATTATTTTCACTTTATAATAATCAATTATTTTCATTTTATAATCATCAATTATTTTCACTTTATAATCATCAATTATTTTCACTTCATAATCATGAATTATTTTCACTTTATAATCATCAATTATTTTCATTTTATAATCATCAATTATTGTCACTTCATAATCATCAATTCTTTTCACTTTATAATCATCAATTATTTTCACTTTATAATCATCAATTATTGTCACTTTATAATCATCAATTATTTTCATTTTATAATCATCAATTATTGTCACTTTATAATCATCAATTATTTTCTCTTCATAATCATCAATTATTTTCACTTTATAATCATCAATTATTTTCACTTTATAATCATCAATTATTTTCGTTTTATAATCATCAATTATTTTCACTTTATAATCATCAATTATTTTCACTTTAGAATCATCAATTATTTTCATTTTATAATCATCAATTATTTTCACTTTATAATCATCAATTATTTTCACTGTATAATCATCAATTATTTTCACTTTATAATCATCAATTATTTTCACTTTAGAATCATCAATTATTTTCACAAAATTAATTATTTTCACCATTATTGGAAAAAACAAATGCAACTTCAATGAATTTCCTCACAATTTTTGTGGAGGCAGTCATAGCATGAGTATATTGTTATTCAGGTGACAGATCATGACAAAAAATTGTTATAAATGAATGAATACGTTATAGAAGTGTAAGAATAAAACACATGAAGGGAAGAAGAAAAAAAAGCTTTAAAAAGTCAAAAATAATAATAACGAGAACATGAAAGTTTTGAAAAGTTAATTTCCCATCTCTCCGAGCAAGTTCACTGTGTGCCAACACGGTTCATATGGCATATCCATCCAGAGGGACTTAGCATGGAACTATCAAAAGGAGAAAAGCACCCGGTAGAGCGCATATCGCCACCAGGCTTAACAGTTTACGTTTTGTATCCCACTGATAGGCCGGATCTGGATTCGGACCTGAACCAAAATCGAATCGGCTTGTTCTTGGCACCTTACCAATTCATCCCCCAAGTTTTCTCATAACTCGTCCACAACTTTTTAAAATATAATGCTATATATCGGTTTTAGCCCGATCTCAACGGTGAAGAATCACTTAAAACATCAAATACTTCTCGTATCCGAATCCATATTCAGATCTTCACCAAAATCGAATCGATCAGTCTGTCACACCCACAACCAGTCCACCAAGTTTCGTCCAAATCTGTCCATAACTTTTTGAGATATCCTGCTATTTTTCGGTTTTAGCCATATCTCCCAATGGTGAAGAATCACTTAAAAATCAAATAATTCTCGTATCCAAATGCATATTCAGATTTTCACCAAAATCGAATCGATTCGTCCTTGTCAGACACCTAACCTGTCCACCAAGTTTCGTCCAAATCCGTCCACAACTTTTTGAGATATCCTGCTACGTATCGTTTTTGGCCCGATCTCCCAATGGTGAAGAATCACTTAAGAAATTCTAGTAGCCGGATCCGAATGCGGATCTTCACCAAAATCTAATCATTTCGTCCTTGTCACATACACGACCTCTCCGCCAAATTTCGTCCAAACCCGTCCACAACATTTTGAGATATCTTGTTCATAGACGAGCAGACAAACAGACAAACCAACCAACAGACAGACATAGGTGAAAACCAAACCGGTGGTGCAGGTAATAAATGAAGTTTGATAAACCTGACGTATTAACCTTCTTTAGTTAACGGTGGATTTTGAACAGAATGCTGTCAATTCCTGGAGCATTACTGGATGCACTTCTCATTTTGGGCAACAGAACGACGCCGATACAATTAATGTGGGCTGTCGGTTTTTAGCAAAACATTAAACTTTCATACAAAACAACCATAAATTGTGACGACGACGTGCCGGCAAGGTCCTTTTTTTTTTTTTTAAATCAAAGTGCCTTGAAAGTGTGAAGTTCCTGAAATAAACTTTGTTGACTCTGCACTGTCCAAGTACATCCCACAAATGCAGCTGCCACAACAGAGGCCGCAGCAGCCGCCACCATATCCTGTTTCATGGAGACGCGTGTAACTTTTTAGTTGGCCTGCTTAGTGTTCCCATCCGAGCACGTCGTTAGGACAGATGCCGAGGATGCCGAGAGCCCGGGTTCAGATCCCTGTATACTGTCCACAAATATCCTCGCAATTAAATTCGATGTACACTCCTGAGGTCCTCGTCCATTTCTGGTGTCTTGTGCACCAAACACGATGAAATAAACCTCGTCTATGCGTAAACTCCACTGAAAGTGCGTCACACGTGGATGTTTTGATGGAATTTGCCGAGTGCTTCCTCCACAGCTAGCGGAGGCATGAAGTTCAGACCTGGTTCTGGCACAGAGAGACATTTCCATCCCGAATAAGCAATTCAGGTCTGGGATGCAGCCGTCTTTGGATAATCCTGAGCATGTTGACGCCATGTTGCTCTGTCTCTTGCTTTGATGTTCCAATTGACTCTTCCCCAATATTTGTCGATTTCATCCCTCCATCTTAGACGTGGCCTTCCCCTGTTCCTGTTGCCATCCATCGGTCTACATGTTGTTACTCATGTTGTCCACCTGTCATCTGTCCTGCTAACATGTTCTGCCCATTTCCATTTCCTGAGTTTGATTATTTCTAAGATATCCTGAGTTTCGGTTTGTTCTCCGATCTATTGATTTGTCTGTCTATCTTTGTATGTAATACCAAACATATTACGTTCCATATTGTGTTGTGCTGTTGTTAGCTCTTTCTCCGTGTTTGGTGTTAATGCCCAGTTCTCTTCCCGATAGATGATAGTTGGAATAATACACCTGATTGAAAACTTTCCTTGTCAGACATATTGTTAAACTACCTCTCATGACGTTACCGACTTCTCCATATCATCTCCAGACAAGTTAGATTCTTCTCTTTATTTCTTCTTGTTGATTATTTTCCTTGTGGCTAACGCTTTGCCCCAGGTATACATATTCTTCTCCTTCTATTTGGTTTCCATTTATTATGATTTCTCCATGAGATGCAAGGCCCACACTTCATGCTGGTTTCAGAGAGTTCCCCGAGCATGGTTTCCATTTTCTCTCTAAGCTTCTTCTGCAACAACAATGTGTCATCTGCACATCTTAGATGGTTCTACTGTTCTCCATGAATGTTGACTCCCTTATCTTCCCACGGAAGTGTTTGAAATATATATTCCAGACATATTCCAGACAGGTAGTGAATCATTTAGGAGAGATTGTGTCACCGTTGTTGTCTTACTACTTTGTTGATGTTGATCTTACCACTTCCTATCTGCAGCGTTACTGTAGTTGTACAATCTGTGTAAATATCTTTCAGTAATTCAATGTATTTCCTTTGCACTCATTGTTGATGCTCGGCATTTCTACAATACCGTGTAGGGAGGTTTATTATATTCCTGCCATTTTTCTTTCAGTTGATTGATGGTGTGTATGTGGTCCACTGGTCCATGGTGGAATATTCCAGGTGTGTATGTGGTCCACTGGTCCATGGTGGAATATTCATTTCTGAAGTCTGCTTCCCCTTGGTCGGTTGCTATTTAGAACGCCTTCAATTTGATTGGTCAAGACCATTGTGAAAAGTTTATATATATTTGAAAGTACGCCGATTGGACAATAGTTCTTAAGATCTCAATTGTCTCCCTTTTTGAAGAGGATAATCATGTTAGCTTCTTTCCTTTGCTTGAGAACTTTTCCTTGTTTTAAGCAAGTTGTGTATGTTTTATCAAAATGTACTGTGGTAGTGTGATGGTGTCTTCTCCTTCCATAAATGTGTCTATCGATGGTACGGCCCTGGTGCCTTTCCTCTTTTCATGTTTTCTAATGCATGTTTAACTTCCCAGTTTGTAACTTACGGCGTCTCTTCGGCTCCGGCAACTGTTCAACCCCTTTGTCATGGCGGTAAAGCTGCTCATGCCATTATTCTGATCATTGTAGCATTTTATCTTAATCTCTAATTTATTATTTTACAATCTATATCTGTAGATTTATTGGCTTAGCGGTTAGGGTGCCGGCTTGGGATCCCAGGATCCTGGGTTTGAATCCCGGTCGATCGCTGAATTAACACCAGGGGGGTTGAACTCAGCCTGCTCATCCTTCTGAGGTCGTGCAAATTGAGTATCAGTTCACTGGTAATTCTTCTGTGTGTTGCAAGAGGCGACTAACAGGGCCGGCGGCAGGAAGGGCATCCGGCTGTAAAACATTGCTTCAAAAAAGTGGACCACGGTGCCCGGAAAAGGCCAACCCCTGCTCTGCGGGGAAAAATGGCCTCCAAAGGTGGTTCTATATCTGTAGATTTAGCTGTTTTACAATCTATTTCATAGATTGTAGTATACTACCAAGTGACTAAATCACAAAATAATGAAAGAAAGAAAGAAAAACAATTAAAAGGTGGGAAGACAAGTACACAATGAAGCACAATGAACCAAGGCCCTGTGCTGTATTTGCAGTGGTGCTTGATCAGAGTGGCATCAGCACGCTGATCGTGACAGAAACGGCGACATATTTTGGAGGGAAGGGTTACTACATCGTCCTATATCTCGAAGATGGAGTTTCCTACCCTCTGACGAATTATGCTCTACTGGGGAAGAAGAGGTTTGAACCTTCAGAACAATCAACAAATGACGTCATTTATTCTGCTTTGCATAATATGTAACCACTTTGTCAGCAAGTTCGAACATGCTCTGATTACGTGTATGGTATGAAGTGTTGCTGATGTTTCTCTTTGTGTGCATTATTGCACGGTTCTTCTTTACAGTGAAGTTGAGGACCTGCGGAGATACCTCATGGAATTTTTGACGAATCGCTCTGCATGAGCGACGTTGCCTCACGCCTCACTCCACAGAAAACAATGTCGACCTTCTCTGCAGTGGATAGGCTTGCGGTCTTGCAGTGTACTGTGATACTAATAACGTTTGGTGAATGTAAAATTAGCTCAGCTGCCATTTTTTCATTTGGAATTGAGCTTTCACTCATATCCCAACCTTGAGCAATTCCCATTTCTGCTCAGAAAGATTTACACCACCATGTCTATTTGCCTATGCATGTGCCGAGTTGTTGGACGCAACCCCAATCAAGGTGTGCAAAGTTGGTGGAGACCTATCCCAACAGATTCACAGCTGTAATTGCTGTCAAAGGTGCTTCCACCAAGTATTAACTCAGGGGGGTGAATACTTATCCAACCAAGAAATTCTCGTTTTGTATTTTTAATTAATTTTCTGAAATTTGTAGAATTTGTCTTTCACTTGGAAGTGTGGGTCATGATGTGTAAATAAAGGTGGAAAAAGTCTCATTTCATGCGTTTTAATTCCAGGATATAAGGCAAGAAAAGGTGAAAATTTTGAAAGGGGGTGTAGACTTTCTACAGGCACTGTAGATGCTGGAGTTGGGATTGGACGAAGATGTATCAACAATCTCAGGTATGCTGATGATACCACTTTGTTGGCAGAAAGTAAAGCGGACTTGATGAAACTGCTGCAAACAGTGAACGAGGAAAGTGAAAAAGCTCTTTTTATTTAAACCGAAAAAATACTAAAATCAGGTCAACTGAGAAGATCAACGTGTTCAGATTGGGAGACGATCATGTGGAAAGTTTCATCTTCCTCGATTCTAAGATTGAAGTGACTGGAGTATGTGGAGGGGAAATCAATTGACGGTTTGTGTTTGGGAGAACAGCAATGGCAGGATTGACAAGTATCTGGAAAGTCAAACATGTGACAAAACAAACCAAGAAGAGGCTGGTGAATGCTGTGGTATTTCCAATATTGCAATATATGGATGTGATTCATGGACAGTGAAGAAGAAAGAAAGGAAGAAGATGGGCAGTTCTTTTTAAATGTGGTTTTGGAGATTAATTTTAATTCCATGGATTGCAAGACTAACGAACAAATTCGTGCTTTAATAAATGAGACCTAAATAAATTAAATAATAAAAAAAAAAAATTAAAATTAAATAAATTATTAAAATTATTAATTTAAATATTAAATAAATAAATTAAATAATTTAGAATTAATTTAAATATTAAAATTTATAATAAATTTAATTAATTATTTAATTTAAATTTCGAATTTAGAATAATATAATTTCGAATTTAGAATAAGGCTTAAGTAAATTTAAATATTAAATCAATTAGAATTAATTTATTAAATAAATTAGACTGAAATAAATTAGAATATTTAAATAAATTATCGTGTATATTCGATAGAAGCACTAAAGCTAAAACAGAAACTGTTAACAAATATTGAAACTAAAACCAAATATTCCTTCAGGACGCACAAGATCTGCCTGCAACCCTCTTATGGTTAAACTGCCAAAATCAAGACTCTCTGCTCACCTTCACTCTTTCATTCCTCTTTTCTCCCGCCTCTGGAACAAACTCCCACACTCTTCAATCCCACTCCTCCCTCCAGGTCTTCAAAACAGTTGTTCACCACCATCTCTTATCTTCCCCCATCCAAAACCTTGATCTTTTCTACCCCCGCCAATACACCTCCTTCAAATTCTGTTTTCGTTCCTGAAAGTCCTTGTCGTGTCCATGTTGTTTATCTCATGAACCCCGCCCCGGCCCTCTCCCTTCCACAGATCTCCCGATGTCTCTGTTCTCAACTCTTGTTGTGCTTCCCGCTCTCATTATTATATTTTCTATGTGTTAGCTCTTACATGAGCCTCGACGTAGTATACAAAAAAAAACTGTCATACTTTGGTTGGACACATCATTCGTGCAGAAAACAAAAGTCGAGGGAAGTCAACCATGCTGGGTAGGGTTCAGGGATGAGGAGGAAGAGGCAGACATTGTACATGCCTGATGGATGGGGTAGAGGCTGCAACCAAGCTATCTCTGCCAGAGCTTCGGAAAGCAGTTCAGGATAGGGATGTTTGGAGAAATCTGATCACCAATGTCACCAGAAGTTGGACACGACTTGATGGAACTGGATAACTGGTTATGATCATTGCTATTTCCGATAGTTGTGCGGACCAGCGACTGTTAACCGATATACGGCCCATGTGTAAGTATGCCCATTTTCTCCAAGTTTCCCTCAGGTGAGTATTAATCAATGCTAACGACCCTTGAAAATGGGGTTATGCATCAAATAGAGGTCACATTTGGGCTGTAATGGTGTTGGTGACAATATCCCACGTCACACTTGAAACCAAACATATTAGAGCAGAGTAAGATGAACCACTCAGCCGTAAACCAGAAGTATCCAATGGGCGTGGTCAGCCGCCATTTTAGTAAGCAACGCTAGCTGAGAGCAGGGCATGACACAACATTCGACCCAAAAGGCATACCTACAATAATGGACATCCAAAGGGGAGGTTGCGGGAGGTGGGGGGGGGGGGGGGGGAATCTCCCCCCCCCCTCCAGACCTCTCCCAATTTTCCCTTATGGTGAAGCACGTAAAATAAAGATAGCAGGTCCTTTGGACCGACTTATATGTGTTGCACACTGTTACGACCTGGCCCTTGTGTGAAGGCCCCGGGGTACTGCCTATTGCTCCGGAGATCCTAATCGATGTGCTCGGGAGACCAATACGGGGTGGGTCGCGCCGTATGAGCAATCAGAAGTGACCGAGTGAAGCTACCATCCAAATGCTGATGCAATTCCCCCCCCCCCCCCCCCCCCCCAATCTTCAACACACAGTATGCCAATTCAGAAATGCAATGCAAATTCAAAACAGGGGAATAAATGCAAATACTTTACTCAAAATCAAGAAAAGAACACAGGTTACAACACCAAGGAAAAGGTAAATCATAAGGAAAAGAAATCCCGCTGATATGCAGCGGCAAAGATCAAGTAATTAAAGGACAGACAGGCACCAAGACAAACCAGACAAGACAATTAAACGACCCACCCGGTATCCCTAGCTAATCCCAAAGGGGAGGGGGAGGGCAGCAAAATAACAAATAAATATTCGCCAGGATATAAAGGAAATCAAAAGTTAAAATAAAACCGGGAGGGGAGGAGGGGAGTTCATGCCTGTTTCAGATGGCGTCCTGGCTGCCTCGCCCCAGCCACGTGTCCCGAGGGTGGAGCCTCCCCTCCACTCTTCTCTTCTCTTTCTCAGTGGGTGTCCTCAAACTCCACGAACGACTTGCCCAGAGCAGTTCCTGCAAGACCATGAATGATGAAGCCGCACGTTGCCTCCGGCCGGCTCAGACAAAACTTGATGAGGAGCACAAGCTTCTGGCTCCGTCTCCCACTTCCTCACGATCGATCCCACGTGCACCGAGAAAACCCTCCTCCACCCAAATCTCTCCTGCACCGACTGTTCCTCCAACAGGCAGCCCTCAGAGAGATTAATCAAAAATCCTCAAGAAGCTCACACAGGCCGAGTTTCTCATCAAAACTTGGACCATACATGCTGCGATCGGTTTTCGCCTTTCTCCACTGATCCGATGCACTCTTCTTCTTCCTCCATCTCCTCTTCTTTCTTTCTTCCCAAAGGTTCTTTCTCTATTCAATTATGTAGAGCTACGGTGCGAGGGAGAAAGTCGATAAGGAAGATCTTTGTTTTTCTTTTAACAAAAGAATAAAAATAAAGTGAAAGGGGAGAAAGAAAAGAAAAGAGCAAATCTGGTTTCACAGCCGGCCCGGAATTTCACATAAGGTACACCCCAACGATCACAGCTTCTCGTCATTGCAAGCTCAGCCCAATGAGTGTACCATCATTAAACAATCCACCCCACGAGTGCAACAACACTCCACCTGAAAATGCGATTTTAATGTAAAATCTCACAAAAAAATGTGCAAATTCCTTCTTATACCGTAAACTGGGGCTACTTTGAACACACACGTAAGAAAATGATTTATGATATACTTAGTTAATAATAATAAAGTTTTAAATAAAACAAGATATTATTTAGTTTAATTGATTTTGTGTTTGTTTATTATTTAAAATGTGGACATTAATGATATTGACCAAGCCTGATTCAAAATGGCCGACACCTCATGCTGAGCACATGGTATGCAGCAAACTGTCTTAAACTTTCACCTCCTGACTTGTAAGTATAACTCATTTTTTCCTAAAATACTAACATAATATTAAGTAATAATTACTCCATTGGGGTACCAAATCTTAGTCAATATGGTTTGGGTATAGGATCACAGGGGTCAATTGACCATTACCCATGCATGTTTTCGTCACAATCGGGGTTATTTTGAACGTGTTCAAAGTAACCCCGGTAATAGAAAATCGTGTACACCAAGGAAATAATACATTGATTGACAAATGTAAAGCTGTTCTTTGGATGTCTGTAAGCACAAGTATTATATTAAAGTCTGTATTCTATACCTCACCCTACACGTGTTCATTTTCAGGTATCCGATCTGGTAAAACATGGTCCGAACGTACAAACGGGTTGAAGGTTCCAGGCAGTACCGCAACTGCACAACTGAGCAACTACATATGGCAGTCCGTGCAGTGGAGCAAGGCACAATGAGCCAAAGAGAGGCACACAAATCATTCAACATTCCAGCGGGAACACTGCACAATAAACTCAAGGGAAAACATACCAAAAAACCCGGACATCCTACAGTATTCACTATTGAAGAGGAGCAGGCTTTTGCCGATCATTTGAAGATTGTCGCTGATTGGGGATTTCCATTTGATTTAAAAGACCTCCGGATGTTGGCACATTCCTATCTGGAAAAACAAGGGAGAATGGTGGCGCAGTTCCACAATAATTTTCCATCATTTGATTGGGCAAATGATTTCATGAAGCGTCACCCCACTCTAGGACACGGGGTTATTAAGTGGCTACCAGACAGTGACGAAAATGATGCTGCCATACCTACAACAGTGTCAGAAGTAGTCGTAGGGATTCTGAAGAATATGCGTGGGGTTGGAGACCAGCAAGATCCCCTCAAAAAGAGAAGGAAGAAAATATCTGTAGAGCCAGGGAAAAGCATAAGTGCAGAGGACTTACAGGAACCAACCAGCAATGCCATCGATGACATAATCAGTCATGGGTCACAGAGTGATGATGGCAGCATTGATGACGCAGAGACAGAATCAAGCGAAGTAGAAGAAAGCGAGGATCAGATAAGTGATAGCATCGAGTCTGAAGAGGAAGTCCTGCCAGATGACATAGTACCATCCATTGGCAACTATTATGTTGTAAAATTCCAAGTGAAAGCTTCTGTCAAATTTTATGTGGCCAAATTAGGTTTGGTTCCAAGGCCAAGGCATGCCGGCCACCCTGCAGCTTCAGTGAGTCGGGAAACGAGATGGCCGGCGCTCGTTAACTGCCATGAGCATCGGCCGTTCGGGCAGTTTGCTGTTCATTTCGGACACCGACTCCGGACGCCGTTTCCTCTGCGACACAGGTGCCCAGGTGAGCGTTCTACCTGCGTCGGCATCGGACCGGGCGGCCGTGGGTCCCGTGGGAGGACCGTGGCGGCCCCGCCCTGGAAGCCGCCAACGGCAGTGCTATTCAGACCTTTGGCAAACGGACCGTGGCACTGTGCTTTGGTGGGCAGTGGTTTACATGGGATTTTGTCACGGCGGAGGTATCCACCCCCTTGCTGGGCGCTGATTTCCTCTGCGCCAACGGCCTACTGGTGGATGTGAAAAATTGGCGGCTCATTAATGCGGAGACATTCAGTTCTCTTCCATGCTCGCCAAGCGGGTCCGCCTCGACGAGATTTGCATGCAGGCTCGCGACCCCTGATGAGTTCGCCCGCCTCCTCACCGAGTTCCCGGCCCTTACACGGTCCACCTTTCCGGCCGTTGCCGTCAAGCACGGTGTGGAGCATCACATTCCGACCACCGGCCGGCCTGTTTATGCCCGGGCTCGACGCCTCGACCCGGCGAAACTCGCTATCGCAAAGGCGGAGTTTGACACGTTGGAGCGTCTTGGCATCGTGCGACGTTCCGACAGTCCGTGGGCCTCGCCTCTCCACATTGCGCCGAAGCCGGGTTGCGGTTGGCGCCCGTGCGGGGATTATCGCTGCCTTAACGACGCCACTACCCCCAACCGCTATCCAATCCCGCACATCCAGGATTTTTCTGCCCGCTTGGCCGGTAAAGTTTTTTTTTTTCTAAGGTGGACCTCATTCATGGTTATCACCAGGTCCCCGTCCGCCCGCAGGACATTCCTAAGACCGCGGTGATTACACCGTTCGGGCTTTTCGAATTCCTCCGTATGCCTTTTGGGCTAAAGAATGCGGCCCAGGCTTTCCAGCGCCTGATGGACAGCGTGTTGCGGGATTTGCCGTTCTTGTTCGTCTACCTGGACGATATCCTCATCACCAGCGCTTCCAGGACGGAGCACATGCTTCACCTCCGAGCGCTCTTTGAACGCCTCAGTCAGCACGGCCTGATCATTAATCCGGCCAAGTGCTTGTTCAGGGTAGCCTCAATTGACTTTCTCGGCCACCACATCACAAAGGAGGGGGCCGTCCCACTGCCGTCTAAAGTGGAGGCTGTGAAGGGTTTTCCGTGCCCCCTCACCATCAAGGCTTTGCAGAAGTTTTTGGGCATGGTGAACTTTTACCATCGTTTTGTGCCCCGTGCGGCCCAGTTGATGCGGCCCCTTTATGAGGCCCTCAAGGGCAAACCTACCAAACGCGCCATTGACTGGACCGAGGAGATGGCCAAGGCTTTCACGGACGCTAAACTGGCCCTCACCAGCGCAACCATGCTGGCACATCCGTCGCCCGATGCACCGTTTGCTCTCACCACGGACGCTTCGGACTACACGGTTGGCGCCATGCACGAGCAGTGGGTCAACGGGGCATGGCAGCCGCTTGCTTTTTTTTAGCCGGCAGCTCCACCCTAACAAACGAAAGTACTGTACCTTTGATCGTAAGCTTCTAGGCCTCTACCTAGCTGTCCGACACTTCCGTTACCTGTTGGAAGCCAGCCCGTTCATGGCATTTGTGGACCACAAGCCCCTGGTTTTTGCCATGGCCAAGGTCTCGGAGCCGTGGTCTGCCCGCCAACAATGCCAGCTCTCCTTCGTTTCCGAGTTCACGACGGACATCCAACATGTTGCTGGGAAGGACAATACGGTCGCCGATTGTCTCTCCCGGTCCATAGCTGGCGCGGTTCACCTTGGCATCGACTACGCCCGCATGGCGGCCAAACAGATCTCCGACCCGGATGTCCAGGCCTGCAGGGGTGGCGGTCACGGGGCTTGGACTGTCTGATGTGCCGTTCGAGGACACGGGCACCACGCTACTGTGCGACGTATCTTTGGGACAGCCCCGCCCCGTCGTACCCAACAGCTGGAGACGGCTGGTGTTCGAGGCCGTCCACTGTCTTTCTCACCCGGGCAGGAAGGCGTCGCAAAAGTTAGTGGCGGCGAAGTTCGTTTGGCAAGGGCTCAGGAAGGATATGCGCGACTGGGCCAACACCTGCGTCGAGTGCCAACACTCGAAGGTGCATCACCTTACCCAGGCCCCATTGGCGCCATTCCCAGTGCCAGAGCGACACTTTGACCATGTTAACGTGGACCTGGTAGGGACCCCTACCCCCCTCACGGGGATTCACCCCACCTCCTCACGATGATCGATAGGACCACCAGGTGGCCAGAGGCCATTCCCGCTCACATCTACAACGTCCGCCGATGTGGCCCCGGGCGTTCATCGGCACTTGGGTTGCCCGTTTTGGCGCTCCCTCGGGACATTTCTTCAGACAGGGGGCCCCAGTTCACTTCAGAGCTCTGGGGTGGTGTTTGCCCAGGGGCTTGGGGTAAAGCTCCATCGCACCACTGCATATCATCTCCAGGCTAATGGTTTGTGTGAGAGGTTCCATCACTCTATGAAAAGCTTGCTCTCAGGGCCCAGCCTCCGATAGTTGGGGCCGACAGACTCCCGTGGGTCATGTTGGGCCTCAGGACAGCCCCTATGGAAGACCTCCAGTCCTCATCCGCTGAGCTCGTCTATGGCGAGCCGCTGTGGGTTTCCCGGGGAGTTCATGCCTGACGCCACAAGCCCCTGGTCCGCTGCCCAGTCAGTGGTCGGTTTCTCCGGGGAGAATGCCAAGATGTTTGCACCAGTGCCCACATCTCAACATGGTTTGCCTCGGGCCCACGTCCTGCCAGATCTACGTACAGCAGAGTACGTCTTTGTTCGCCAGGACGCACACCGGGGGCCGCTTCGGCCACCTTACGACGGGCCTTTCCGCGTTCTGGAGGCCGGGGGACAAGTCCGTCGTGGTCGACATCGGTGGCAAACTGGACCACCTTTCAGTGGGACCGACTCAAGCCGGCTCACTTGGACCTAGACCAGCCCTCTCGGTTGGCTCAACCCCGACGGCGGGGCCGTCTCCCGTCGGGTAAGCCCCCGGTTGGCCCGTCTACCGCCAAGCCGCCAACAGTCCCCTGCTCGGGTCCTCAGTCGTTTCGGCTGGGTGGTTAAGGCCCCCCGAAAACTGACATTGACCGTGCGAGTGAATTCTGGGGGGTGGGGGGGGGGGCGCATGTGGGGGTTACTCCATTGGGACATAATCCAAAGGCACGGGGACCAGTGGGGCTATTGATGGTATGGGCGCGGCGTGTTGCTCGGTGGTTGGAGCCATGCCCCCTTAAGAGGGTTTTGCGTGTTATAAAAGATGTATGAGTTCCGGTCGTGTTTCAGTCTGTTGTAATAAAGGAGCTTTGATCAAGTTGAGAAGTGTCTCGCCTTCACGTTGCCCGCACCTCCTACATTCAGATGCATAGGGCTGTCAAAGCCATTTCTTGGCTATTGGGCATAATCCTGGACACCACTCCGACACAGCCACAAGATATTGTTAAGTTTGTAGGGGGTAGGCAGTGATTACTTTAGTCCCAGGTACATTTGTATAGATAAGTGTGCTCCGATTGTCGTGAAGAAGAAGAACCACCATGTAATAAGTAGGGATCCAGTCGACCGTGTGTTCGAATTAAGGTGTATCTTCATCCCCATTACGAGGAGTGGGGTATATTACCTAGCTCAGGGATAATGGGTAAATTGTCCCTTGTATGTCGATACCTCTGTAATTTATCCCTATGTCCCTTTTGGCACCACACCTTAGACACGTAGCCAGAATCCCACATTTAAATGCCCTAATAAAAACATACCGGAAGCCAGGACATTGAGCGCTGCCCCTGACAACCCTGACTTGGGAAGCACACAGGTCGGGGCAGGCCGAGGCCACGCCCCGAGGAGTCGTGATTTGTCAGGGTTTTGATTGACAGGAGGACTGGTCGGGAGCAACTCGCTGATTGGCGAAGCAAGACCGATGACGTCAGAGAGCGGCATGAAAAGTAGTTGAAGCGCACCACATTTGACCCTTCTCGTTCTGGATGCCATAGTGAACGGTTGTGTTTGCTCCTCTCACCCCCCTTCTCGGTTTTTGGGTCTGGCGATAACGGTTGTGCCGGCATCTTTCCTTGTTCCCCTGTTTGTCTGGTGTCTGGGCATTGAGAGCAAACATTCCCTCTTACGCCTCTCGTTCCAAAAGCGATAGCGGAGGGGGGGGGAGGGGAGGGGAGGTGGAGGAAGGGGGGAAGGGGAGGGGAGGGGGAGGGGAGGGAGGAGGGGGAAAGTGGCAGGGAGGGGGCAAGGGGGGAGGGGAAGGGGAGGGGGGAATGGGGGAGGGGAGGCAAGGGGGTAGGGGGAGGGAGGGAGGCAAGGGGTGGAGGGGGAGGAGGGAAGGGAGGGGAGGGGAGGGGAGGGAGGGTGTGAAGTGGCAGGGAGGGAGGGGAAGGGGGGGCAGGGAGGGAGGGGGAAAGGGGCAGGGAGGGGAGGGGAAAGGGGAGGGAGGGAAGGGGCAAGGAGGGGGGAAGGGGGAGGGAGGGGGTAGAGGGGATGGGGGAGGGGGAGGGGAAGGGGGGGGGGAAGGGGAGGGGAAGGGGAGAGAAGGGGAGGAGGGGAAGGAGGAGGGAGGGGAAAATGAACTTTTTATTTCAATTTTTTTTTTGTGCACTCACTCACTCACTCACCCACTCACTAAAACACTCCCAGGCACTCACTGATGAACCTCTGAAAGTTTGATGACGATCCGTTCAGCCGTCTCTGAATAAAACGTGGACACACAAAAAACTGGACACACACACATAGACGACTCGTATTTATATATATAGATTACCGGCATTCCTTTTAAATAAAGCCAGTATTTTTGGACATTTTCAATCCGGTTTCGTGAGAGTTATTTTTTTTTGCAGGTTGAGGTTCTGATCCGTTTCTCTCCGGGGGAGGCAATAAACATAGAATGCCTTAAGGACATTGGGTTTCCTCTAAAATTCTTCCAGTTTAGTAGCGACTGTTTAAAAAGATAATCACATGTTAGACAGAATTGACTGAATAGTTTGTGGTTTTAATAATTTTTACTTCCTGTAGGTGTTCCCCAAGAAATGTCATGATAAGCTATTTATACACCTTAACACAGAGTTTGTCCAAGGCGTAAAACCTTTGAGGAGGGGGTAGGGGATTAAGTCGCTACAACCCCGGTTGTGTGATCTCTCGACCCCTGGCAAGTTTCGTTGAGATTGGATAAGTAATGAGCAAATAGATTACAGTCAGACAGACAGACAGACAAATTGCATATTTTAGTACAATAAAAGCATGACTACCTCCGCCATCAAAGGTGGATGGAGGTTATGTTTTCACCCCTGCCTGTCTGTTTGTCTGTCTGTCCGTTTGTGAACAAAATATCTCAAAAGGTTGTGGACGGATTCGGACGAAATTTGGCAGAGATGTAGCGTTTGTGACAAGGAGGAAATGATTAGATTTTGGTTGAGATCCGGATTCGGATCCGGCTACTAGAATTTTAAAAGTGATTCTTCACCATTGGGAGATAGGGCCAAAAACGATACATAGCGAGATATCTCAAAAAGTTGTGCACGGATTTGGACGAAACTTGTTGGACATGTTGTGTGTCTGACAAGGACGATTCGATTCGATTTTGGTGAAGATATGAATCTGGATTCGGATATGAGAATTATTTAATTTTTTTAAGTGATTCTTCACCATTGGGAGATAGGGCCAAAAACGATACATAGCGAGATATCTCAAAAAGTTGTGCACGGATTTGGACGAAACTTGTTGGACAGGTTGTGTGTGTCACAAGGAAGAATCGATTCAATTTTGGTGAAGATCCGGATCCAGAACCAGCGAGTAGAATTTTTAAAAGTGATTCTTTACCATTGAGTAATATGGCCAACCAGGCGGAGGTATATGCTCTCTACTGAGTGCCGTTCTAGTTACCATTGATTTAAATTTCCCCTGTAGAATTTGATGAGGCAGTTTAACAATTATTTAAACCCTTGCAATGTCATTATCATGGAAACAAGACACTTCTTGGATCAAGACATCAATATTTACTTGGGTCGATACATGACCTTACACCACGTGTACATACACAAGCACTGCAGTGCTTAAGGTAAACTGAAAAAAGTTTAGTCTTCATGATTACTGGACATTCACACGTATCATGCAAAAGATGGCTAAATGGATATATGCCTGTGCCAAAGATTGTACGTAAGGAGTGCGTGTAGTACATACATTTGTCAGTAGGTGGTACTATTTGCACCGAAATGGTAAAACGTTAGATAAACGATTTTGTTAAATTAAAGTTACAATAAATCCTTAAATTAAAGTTAAATTAATTAAACTTAAATTAAAGTTAAATAAAGTCCTTAAATTAAAGTTACAATAAAGTTACACCTGATACAGTATAAGGTATCCATGTCAAAATAATTGATATAGGTCAAAAAATTTAAGGACTGATGGCATAACTAATAGTAATAATAAAAAGGTTTATTGAATACTGATATTTAATAAACGATAACAGTGAAGTATAATTAACAATTGTAAAGTTTAAACGGTAATAAAGTTTCAACAATAACAATAGCCTACATTTAATGGTAATACAGTTATTCAACAACTACAATAATTAAGTTTAATCAATAACAATGAAGTTTAATCAGTAACAATGAAGTTTATTAACAACTATAAAGTTTAATCAACAATTATAAAGTTTAAACAGTAATAAAGTTACAACAATAACAATACATTTAATAGTACTAGTCTAGTAGGAAGACTAGGTCCCCCTGCACCCCCCGGAGATATACTTCTAATCAGTGTTTCTAGATTGGAAAAAATGTGTAGAAAATGACTAGCTATGGCCCCAAGCTGAAAAAATGTCCCACATACCATTTTTATGCAAATTACTGCTGCAAATTTTATGCAAAATTATGCAAATTTTATGCAAATTTTTGATGAGGAGTAGAGTTGAGGGGTCTTTGAGGGCTTCATCGAGGTGCTCTCGGTTGCAAGACTGGGTCATTCTGAGAAGCACAGCAGGGTCAGAGATCATGATGTTCTCCTCCTCAGTGAATCTCTCCATCAACAGCCTCTCCATTGCCTCACACACTGTTTTGAGGCAAAAGAGGGACTTTGCGTAGGCCTTTCCACTGAGAACACCTTTGAGAGATCCACTTGTTACTAGTTGTGCCTCAAAGAGAATCTCTGCATATCCAGAACCACGCATCTTGTGTCCAGTGAGCATCCCGATGTAGTTCATGGATGTGTGGAAGGGTCCAATCGTTACTACATGACTAGCAAATTCATTTGGCCAGCGCCAGATGATGGGAAGGGCTTTCATGCAGACACCCAGATCAAATGTATTCAGGACCCATCTCTGACCCACCTCAGCAGTTGCTGCCTCGGAACGCTTCAGTAGCTCACGAACAACTGCGTTGTCTGTGATCGGTCTGTGCCTGGTGCCTGCATGGCATGGCAATGGCCTGCAGCCTGTGCCTGGGCTAGGGGGTTTCACCTCTGCAACTGGTTCTCCCCCACCCAGCAAATCAACAGTCGACTACTGCACGCCTATCCACAGACCGATCACAGACAACGCAGTTGTTCGTGAGCTACTGAAGCGTTCCGAGGCAGCAACTGCTGAGGTGGGTCAGAGATGGGTCCTGAATACATTTGATCTGGGTGTCTGCATGAAAGCCCTTCCCATCATCTGGCGCTGGCCAAATGAATTTGCTAGTCATGTAGTAACGATTGGACCCTTCCACACATCCATGAACTACATCGGGGATGCTCACTGGACACAAGATGCGTGGTTCTGGATATGCAGAGATTCTCTTTGAGGCACAACTAGTAACAAGTGGATCTCTCAAAGGTGTTCTCAGTGGAAAGGCCTACGCAAAGTCCCCTCTTTTGCCTCAAAACAGTGTGTGAGGCAATGGAGAGGCTGTTTGATGGAGAGATTCACTGAGGAGGAGAACATCATGATCTCTGACCCTGCTGTGCTTCTCAGAATGACCCCAGTCTTGCAACCGAGAGCACCTCGATGAAGCCCTCAAAGACCCCTCAACTCTACTCCTCATCAAAAATTTGCATAAAATTTGCATAATTTTGCATAAAATTTGCAGCAGTAATTTGCATAAAAATGGTATGTGGGACATTTTTTCAGCTTGGGGCCATAGCTAGTCATTTTCTACACATTTTTTTTCCAATCTAGAAACACTGATTAGAAGTATATCTCCGGGGGGTGCAGGGGGACCTAGTCTTCCTACTAGACTATACCGGTAATAGTTATTCAACAACTACAGTAATTAAGTTTAATCAATAACAATGAAGTTTAATCAATAACAATGAAGTTTAATCAATAACAATGAAGTGTATTAACAACTATAAAGTTTAATCAAACAATTATAAAGTTTAAACAGTAATAAAGTTACAACAATAACAATACATTTAATAGTACCGGTAATAGTTATTCAACAACTACAATAATTAAGTTTAATCAATAACAATGAAGTTTAATCAATAACAATGAAGTTTATTAACAACTATAAAGTTTAATCAACAATTATAACGTTTAAACAGTAATAAAGTTTTTTTTTTTTTTTTTCTATACTGAATCGAGGCTCGTGAAAGAGCTAACATTTTACTTCACAAACAAATCAACCAGACAAACAAAATATATAAAAAGAGGGAGCGGAAGACACGATGGGGAGAGAAGGGGAAGCACACAACCACAACATTTGAGAGCAGGGAGATGTGTGGGAGGGAGAGGGCTTGGGGGGGAGGAGGCGCGGGAAGGGGGAAGTTACAACAATAACAATACATTTAATAGTACCGGTAATGCAGTTATTCAACAACGGACAATAATTAAGTTTAATCAATAACAATGAAGCTTAATCAATAACAATGAAGTTTAATCAGTAACAATGAAGTTTATTAACAACTATAAAGTTTAATCAACAATTATAAAGTTTAAACAGTAATAAAGTTACAACAATAACAATACATTTAATAGTACCCCGGTAATAGTTATTCAACAACTACAATAATTAAGTTTTAATCAATAACAATGAAGTTTAATCAATAACAATGAAGTTTATTAACAACTATAAAGTTTTAATCAACAATTATAACGTTTTAAACAGTAATAAAGTTTTTTTTTTTTTTTTTTTCTATACTGAATCGAGGCTCGTGAAAGAGCTAACATTTACTTCACAAACAAATCAACCAGACAAAACAAAATATTATAAAAAGAGGGAGCGGAAGACAAGATGGGGAGAGAAGGGGAAGCACACAAACACAACATTTGAGAGCAGGGAGATGTGTGGGAGGGAGAGGGCTTGGGGGGAGGAGGCGGCGGGAAGGGGGAAGTTACAACAATAACAATACATTTAATAGTACCGGTAATGCAGTTATTCAAACAACGACAATAATTAAGTTTAATTCCATCTCCATCCAGTTCATCTCCATCAATAACTGCAAATCCCCCACTGCTCCCCCTCCCCAAGGTGTCCCCCAAGGTTCAGTTCTTGGCCCCCTCTCTTCATCCTTTACCTGTCCCCGCTCGGGTCACTTAATCCGCCGTCATGGTCTCCAATTCCACTGCTTCGCCGATGACATCCAGCTTTTCATCTCCACCAAGTCCGTCTCCACCGACACCCACTCTATCCTGACAAACTGCATCTCTGAAATAAAATCCTGGCTGTCAAATCAACTTCCTCTCAAGCTTAACTGTGATAAATCTGAAATAATCATCATTGGCCCAAAAACGCTCACAAAATCCACCCATAACTTTGCCCTCAACATCGACGGTATCCCAGTATCCACCTCCCCTCACATCCGGAATCTTGGCGTCATCTTTGACCAAACCCTTTCCTTCGACAAATACACTAAACAGATCACAAAGTCAGCCTTCTTTCACCTGAAAAACATTGCCCGTCTCCGCTCATCCCTCTCCTCCACGGCTGCAGAAACCCTCATCCACGCCTTCATCACCTCCCGTCTGGACTACTGCAATAGCCTCCTCTATGGTTCACCCTCAAAAATCACCAATAAACTCCAATACATTCAGAACTCCGCTGCCCGTCTACTCACCCATTCCCGGACCCGTGACCACATCACCCCGTCCTTTACAAGCTTCACTGGCTCCCCATCCCCCAGAGAATCCAGTACAAAATCCTCCTCTTGACATACAAAGCCCTCCATAACCTGGCCCCATCCTACCTGGCTGACCTCCTCTCCAGACACACTCCCACCCGCAACCTCCGCTCTGCTGGTACCAACCTCCTGACCCCCTCCATCCGGACCAAATTCAGATCCTGGGGGGACAGGGCCTTCTCCATCGCTGCTCCCACCCTCTGGAACTCACTACCTCACACCATCAGAGACTCCTCCTCACTCACCACATTCAAAACATCACTAAAGACCCACCTGTTCAACACTGCATTCAACATTCAACCCACAGCATTTAACCCCTGACTATCTCTTCTCCTTCTCCCTCCTTTTGCTTTAAATATTTCCCTATTGATTCTTGTCTTTTTGCAATTGTTGTTTTCATGTATTGTTATGCATTATGTTTGCCACTCTGTCAAAGCGCCTTTGGGCTTCTGGAAAAGCGCTATACAAAATAAATGAATTATTATTATTATTATTATTAATCAATAACAATGAAGTTTAATCAATAACAATGAAGTTTATTAACAACTATAAAGTTTAATCAACAATTATAAAGTTTAAACAGTAATAAAGTTTCAACAATAACAATACATTTAATAGTACCGGTAATGCAGTTATTCAACAACTACAATAATTAAGTTCAATCAACAACAATGAAGTTATTGAATCACGAGTTATTGAATCCTTCTCTCAGGAGCCGACCTCCACTGCCAATTTCTGCAAAGCACAATATGCTGCACACTTGATGTTGTTAAAGTTCTTGAAAATGCACTTTCTGCAAACTCCCAAAATGCACTGCAGTAATTGTTCCAGAACCCTTCTCTGAAAAGGAAAAGAAAGGGGAAACTGTAATAGTTACTATGATTAGTTTCCTGTTGAAAAACGATCACACAAAATGTGAAGAAATGTGATCGTTTTCCACTTTTAAATAACGCACAAACGCATGACGGAAACCTTTCCCCTGACTTCCTGTGCTGACCAACATGGCGGCTAAGTGGCGACACCGCGCTCTGTGTGTTGTGAATGGCTATGCTCATTCTATCCTGTCTTTTCCAATTCAGTGATAGGGACTCTAATTTGAAAGGTTTAAAACGACATCCGAAACATATTTGTTTAATTTTTTTAATGCGTTTTAAAATCTATATATATAAAACACAGTTTGTGTGTGTGTGTGTGTGTGTGTGTGTGTGTGTGTGTGTGTGTGTGTGTGTGTGTGTGTGTGTGTGTGTGTGTGTGTGTGTAATGTTACCGATAGACTCCTAAACGGAGAGGCTTACGTGCTTGATATTTGGCAGAGACATGGCCATTGAGCGTGGGACGAACATGGCCGAACTCAAAATATTTGACGATCCATATTTTTTATTCATATTTACCTCAGCGCATTTCAGCGAAGTACCCGCTAATCTCAGCCGGTTCCAGAGCAGCTCGCTGATTCGCTCAGAGCGATCACGTGATGTTCCATTTCCGCCGCCAGACTGATTCACTCAGAGCGATCACGTGATGTTCCATCCCGTCACATGTCACACGTTTTTTCACCTTTTATGCGATCGTGTTTTGTATCGATTTTGTGCGATATGAATTAAATGTCTTTGAAACAGCTGTGAAACGTCTTTCCACAACCCTTCCATAACCGATTGGAGCAGTTTATTGCCGCACAAAACGAGATCCGCGAAGCGAGTTGGTCGAGTCGTGCTGACAAAGATGGCGACACGGCGGCTTCACTTTTCACGGAGTATGAGCGTCGTCCCTCACCATCATCCTTCCCCTTCCCTTTTCAATTCAGTGCGCCCGTGATTTGTGGCATAGACATGACCATTGGGCCTTCACGGTGTAATTTGTGCGAGGCTTTTGTCCGAGTGAGCTTGAGTCGAGAGGGCGAATGTACGGGTTGGGAATGTACGGGTCTCCCTCCCCCCGCCCGGCAACGCCGGTACTGGAGGACGTCACAGGATCGGTGAGTCTCCAAAATCCACTTCGTGCTGTTGTGAATATGCAGGACTATGTCCGATTGTTGTGCTGCTCTCCGACCATGCGAACTGCAACGTCATTGTTGACTGGCCATCCCCTTCCCTCCCCCTTCCCCCTCCGTCCCCCCTTCCCTTCCCCCTCCACCCTACCCCTCCCCTTCTCCCCTCTCCCTCCATTTTTCCCCTCCCCCTCCATTTCCCCCTCCCTTTTCCCCCTCCCCCTCCCCCTCCATTTTCCCCCTCCCCCCTCCCCCTCCCTTTTCCTCTCCCCCCTCCCTTTTCCTCTCCCCCCTCCCCCTCCCATTCCCCCTCCCCCTCCCATTCCCCCTCCCCCTTCCTCCCCTTCCCCCTCCCCCTCCCCCCTCCCTTCCCCCATTCCCCCTCCCCCCTCCCTTCCCCCTCCACCATACCCCCTCTCCTTCTCCCCTCCCCCTCCATTTTCCCCCTCCCCTCCCCCCCTCTTCTCCCCTCCCCCCCCGTTCCCCTCCTCCCCCTCCCCCCTCCCACCCTCCCCCCTCCATCCCTCACCCTCCTCATCCCCCCTCCCCCCTCCCCCCTCCCATCCCTCACCCTCCCCATCCCCCCCTCTTCCCTCTCCCCTCCCCTCCCCCCTTCCCCCTTCCCCCCTCCCCCCGTCCCCCCTCCACCTCCCACCCCTCCCCCCTCCACCTCCCACCCCTCCCCCCTCCACCTCCCACCCCTCCCCCCTCCCCCCGTCCCCCCTCCACCTCCCACCCCCTCCCATCCCTCACCCTCCCCATCCCCCCCCTCTTCTCCCCTCTCCCCCTCCCACTCTTCTCCCCTCCCCCCCCGTTCCCCTCCCCTCCCCTCCCCCGCCCGGCAATGCCGGGTACTTCTGCTAGTCTGTAATAATAAAGGATTATATATTTTATATTAATGTATTAACGGCTTGCTATGCTGCCTTCCACCACACGACGGTGAATTTCATGTTCTTGGGCCGATAACGTAATGGCAGAACCGGCTGCAACAATTCTCACAGGCCAGGCCAACGATTTTAAACGCTCTCCACGTCACTCCCGAACGACGCAACCGCGTCCTAACAACGGTTGCCTGGTAACGCCGGTAATGGCGACTCCGGCAGAGGATCGTGGAGTCTCTCTCTTCACTCTACAGCAACAAGCGATGAAAGCTCTTGGAAAGGTTGGATCTTGACATTTTAAATTGATTTAAATGTAAATAAAGGTAAAGTCCACCAAATATATATATATATATATCCAGTTTCCCTTGACATCATTAACCGAGGAGTTTAAGGTGGTGAGGGTGCGGGAGTTCATGATGTTGCGGGATTCAAGTGATTCAGTGGTAAAGAATGCTCTCCCAGAGAAGAAGGGAAGTCGGAAGTGGAATGCAAGAGCAGAGGTGGACGAGATGGAGGAGCGGTTGCAACAGGAGGAGGTCATGGGGATGGTACAGCATGGGAAGCATCAAGCATGGCTTGGGGTGGATGGAGCATGAGCGATGGGGAAAGGCATGTGTGAAAGAGAGGAGGAAGATGGTTGAGAGGGAGGTGAGAAGAAAGGAAGAGGAGGGGAGATATGTGAAAGCAGTCGGTCAGGCACAGCAAGGTTCTTGGACTAGGTGGGAAGGTGTGCAGGTGAGGATGTTGAAGTGGCAAGAGATTTGGAGGATGGAGCCAATATTGTTGAATTTCCTGTTGCGGGCAACGTAAGATGTGCTTCCGCCACCAGTAAACTTGAGATTGTGGGGGTTGTTGCAGGAGGAGAGATGTTATTTGTGTGGAGGTGTGGGAACGGTGCAGCATGCACTGAGTGCATGTTCAGTAGCATTGGCAGCAGGACAATACAGGTGGCGACATGATCAGGTGCTGGCGGTGGTGGTGCAGATGGTGCAACAAGAGGTACTGAGGTCGAGAAAAAGAAGAGTGGAGAAGGAGACTGATGGCCTGATGGGGGAGAGGTGTGGTTTGTCAAAGAGGGCCAAGTGGTAAGAGGTGGAAAGAGGAGGAGGTGGAAAGCAAGAGGGCTGTCAGATGATTGTGATTGGCAGGTGGTGGCAGACCTAAAGCCACAATTGGTATTCCCAGAGGAGATCTGTGTGACAAGGTTGCGGCCTGGCATTGTCATTTGGTCAGGTGCAACAAGACAGGTCATCTTAGGGGAGTTGTCAGTACCTTGGGAAGAGAACATGGAGGAGGTGCACGAGAGGATGAGAGGAAAGTACAGTGAGCTGGAGGCAGAGTGCCGGGAGAAGGGTTGGCGAGTTTTGTGTCAGCCATTTGAGGTGGGGTGTAGAGGGTATATTGGCAATTCCTTTTCTGCATTTCTTGCTTGGCTGGGAGTGTGTGGGACAGAAAGAAGGAGGATGTGTGACAAGGTGGCCCAGGTTGCCTTGAAAGGCTCATTTTGGATATGGAGGAAGTTTATGGAGGCATGTCGAATGGTGTAGGTTGGTTGTGTTTTTTTTTTGTTTGTTTTTTTTTTACTATTATTATTTCTTATTTTGTGTATATGAGTGAGTCGGTGAGGGTGTGTGTTTTTGCATGAATCAATTTTTGCGTGTGTGTTTTTGTATGTTGAGTGGTGTATGTTGTAAGGGTAGGTGGTTGGTTGGTTGGTTGGTTGGTGTTGTGTGTGTGTGGGTGTGTATGTGTGTGTATGAATGATCTGGTGTGTTTTGTTGGTGAGTGGTGAAGGGTATAAAGGTGGGTGTTTGAGTGTTCCACCATGTTTGTTTGGTGCTGTGGATTCTGGACGTGGAGGTGTTGTTGTTGTAGTCTGCGTTCGCACTGGCTGGGGGTGGGGGTATGTACGCATCCAGGTGTAGTTGCTGCATGTGGATGTGTATGTGCCCCAGCTGGCCCACCTTAGCTGACCGTATCGAGGTTGAAGAGCCGAAACGGGATGATGCTGAGGACCTCGACTGAGGACCCGGTCAGTGCGGCACACTTGAGACCAGGTGTGTTTATACTTTAAGACCAACCTCCATACTTAAAGACCAACCTCGGCCCGCACGGGCCTGGTTATCTTCAACGAAAACCATCACGAAACACCGGAACCAATGAGATTCGAGCATTTGAAAAAATATTTCAAAAACCAAATCACTCAATGGAGGCCGCCATCTTCCGGATGCGGAAGTATGCATAAAAAAATTGCGAAAAAGTTCAATCGGAGTTTGTTTCACCCGTCTTTGTTTGATTCACAATCTTATGCACCTCTAATTTGTAATTAAAATACTTTAAGACCAACCTCGTTCCCCGGGCCCGCACGGGCTCTGGTTATCTTGAACGAAAATCGTCACCAAACACCGGAACCAATGAGATTCGAGCATTTGAAAAAATATTTCAAAAAAGCTTTTTACCACATTTCGGACACTGAAAACGGCGTCAAATATTCTAAAATTGACGAAGAATTATTTTTTAGGAACCTCGCGGCCGTAGGGATTAGTTTTTCATGGCCGGAAATATCCGAAGTTGAGACGGAATTCACCGAATTAATCAAGAAGGAAATTTTATAAATTTTAATCTCATCCAGAATGCAAATGGTACCTACTACACCTACTACACCGACGGTAGCTACAACACCTACCTACTACCAACTACCTAACCTACTGATGCCACAGTGATGGGTAAAATAGTGGCAAGAGGCTTTGGCTTCGCCGGCTCATTGCGGCTTTGCAGTCGGGTACCAGTAGATATGGGGTACCTCATTGTGAATAACACTCGATCTGAAGAATGCCAATGGAAATCTGATGCAACAAACCCAGGCAGTGTATAATCAGCAAAGGCCTACAAGCCTAATGTGTTAGGCCCACCAGAAAACGAAGATGGCGGCCATGTCGGCGCTATCGTGGGTGGAGTCAAGCGACAGATGTGGGTGTGGTCCGGCAGTTGTCTGACCAATGGGTGCACATTTCAAAAATCGATCCCAAAAAGAACCCCAACAACAACCGCAACGAGAGGCTCTTGTAGATCTGCGACATGTTGCAGTTAATATTTACGTGGTCGGATAAGCGAGCACGCAGCACGAATACACCGCCTGAGTTTTCACTGCACAACCCAAAGAAAACAAACCCACACAAAATACATATATTGCACAATCTCAAACGCTTCTATCAATCATATGCTGTTGTAATATGGACCCATCATTTATTAATAAGTCTCACCTTTCCCTTTTGTGCCTTGTTTTCAGAAATCACTCCTTCACCGTCTTATATACGTTGGAAAGCTTCACCACGATCTGATTGACAATAAAACACTTTCAAGTAAGACTTTTCTTCCATATTTAAAGAAAATGAAAACTGTCAATGTGCAAATTATACCATCTAAAATTCTAAACTACAAGAACTGTGTGTCTCTGTCATTGGTTGTTATTTCCATATGCGGGTTTCAGAAGGTGGAACTGAGTCCTTCCAGGTCTCGTATATCCACCTCCGTTTCGGTGAACGATTGTGATTCATGGACCAGTTTATGAAGTTTTGTTGTTCTCAAAGTTTTTTTTCCGAGGGCTCTTTTTGAGGATCGTCACCGAGCCCCCTCCGAACTAGTTCGTTTGTGGTAATATCCCCAGGGATGGTTTTTGAAGATCTCCGAGGGGTTCTTCTTTATCATTCCTGTTGCTCCAATTATTATCACTGGTACAATTTCATCGTTCTTCAGCTTCCATCATGTTTTCACTTCATTCTTCAGCTATTCTTGACCTAAGCCTTTGTACCTCTGTGAAAGGTAATATAAACGATCCCCGACCCCATCCATTAGTGGTCATAGACGAGGCCACAGGGATGTTTTATTTAGGTCCCCACAATTTTTTTGGAAATTATGATGATGATGCTCATGTATTATAATAATAATAATAATAATTCATTTATTTTGTATAGCGCTTTTCATGAAGCCCAAAGGCGCTTTGACAGAGTGCAAAACATAATGCATAACAAAACATGAAAACAACAATTGCAAAAAGACAAGAATCAATAGGGAAATATTTAAAGCAAAAGGAGGGAGAAGGAGAAGTGATAGTCAGGGGTTAAATGCTGTGGGTTGAATGTTGAATGCAGTGCTGAACAGGTGGGTCTTGAGTGATGTTTTGAATGTGGTGAGTGAGGAGGAGTCTCTGATGGTGTGAGGTAGTGAGTTCCAGAGGGTGGGAGCAGCGATGGAGAATGCTATTTATTGCTAATTTGCTAATTTGTACATGACAATATTTACAAATGGACACAAATGACTCCTCACGTTTATGACGTACACGTGTCGGCTGCAGATCCTCCATCAGCCTGAAACTTAGAACCCAATTTTATTAAATAATTTGTGATAACTTGAGTATGTAACAAGATGTATTATTTGCATAATTATATTGTTGTAAGTCATATCATGTGGTCTAAATTATATTAGACGACCTGTATTTGCCAAGGTACACCGGTGCGGACTTCAAATGGGGCGTAAATTGGCACAATGCCCATATTTGTTATAGTTAATGTTACACATCATAACAGCAAATTTATCTTTACAGATCATTACGAGAGACTGTTTTCCGGTCTACTAAAGTACTACCAAGGAGAAATGATCACTGGTCTTCTTCTACTTTATCAGAGTGAAGTCATCCATTTAATCGAAGTAAGGAAATGTCCATCTAATTATCATTTGGGAAGAGGGGAAATTAACATTTAAAAAAAATAAAAGACGAGAATTATTGGATCTGATGATTGGAATATTTGCTTAGTACACGTCCACCAGTTCGTGGGTTTCCCTGCAATATTGGAGAAGGTCGCCATTGCTTGATATAGGGGTGTGTCTGATTGGCTTCTTCTTCTTACACGGGCAGCACACGGCTGCAGGTTGCGTCATTGGCTGTACTGCTGATGGAGCGCCTCCTGTAGGTTAGAGCAGGAATTTGTGTTTTTTTCTTTTTCCATGGTTCTGGCAATGGTTTTTTTTTTTTTTTTTTTTTTTTTGTATACAAGATCGAGGCTCGTGAAAGAGCTAACATTAATCATACAAAAAGACAAACCGACACACAAAAACACAAAAAGCAAGGGGAGCGGCAGACAAGATGGGGAGAGAGGGGGAAGGACACAAACACAACATTTGAGAGCAGGGACATCGGGAGGACTTGGGGGGAGGTGGGAGAGGAATAAAACATATGAACACTGCAAGGACTCTGGGGTGAATTACCGGGGGTAGAAAAGATCAAGGTTTTCGATGGGGGAAGATAAGAGATGGTGGTGAACAGCTGTTTTAAAGACCTGGAGGGAGGAGTGGGATTGAAGGGAGTGGGGGAGTTTGTTCCAGAGGCGGGAGAAAAGGGGAATGAAAGAGTGAAGGTGAGCAGAGAGCCTAGACTTTGGCAGTTTAACCATAAGAGGGTTGCAGGCAGATCTTGTGCGACCTGAAGGAATATTGGGGGGGACAGAGCACAGAGAGAGCTGGGGGAGCAAGGCCGGAGAGGAGTCGGTAGAAGACAGAAAGACCACCAACCTGCCTGCGGTGAGTGAGTGAAAGGCCCTCGGAGTTGACTTCATCGCAGGAGATTCCAATGATTCTGAAAGCTTTGGCCTCAACAGCGTGAAGCCGAGCAAGGTGTGAGGCAGGAGCACCAGCCCAGAGGGGGGAACAGTATTCCATTGAGCTGCGGATGAAAGCCTTGGATGTGGTGAGGAGCTCAGGTGTGCCAAGGAAGGACTTCGCACGACGGAGGATGCCCAGTCGGCGACTGGCTTTGGAGGCCAGCTTGGAAATGTGGTTTTCCCAAGAAAGATCATGGCAGATAGTGAGACCCAAAAGCTTGAGCGACAGAACTTCTTGGAGAGGATTGTTGAGAAAGTAGATGGGAGGGTTTTCCAGTCGGTCTTTTCGGAGAGACATTGTAAGAGTGTGAGATTTGTCAGGATTGAAAGACATGTTCCACTTGTTTGACCAGTCTGTGATTTTGTCCAGGTCTGCAGAGAGTGAGGAGGCTGCAGACTGCCGATCTGAGGGATGAGGAATGGAGTGGCATATAGTGGAGTCATCAGCAAAGAGATAGAGAGGATTTTCCAGAGAGTCAGAGAGATCATTGATGAAGACCAGAAATAGCACAGGGCCCAGAACACTGCCTTGGGCAAAACCACTACCTTGGTTTTGCCTAATCTTTGCGAAGGATACCATGGGATATTTTACATCCACCAACGAATGCTGGCAGAGTGGTCACCAGTTTAACATCCATCCGAGGGACGGCACACACATCGACGAATCACCCTGCCTGTGAAACCCCGGGATGACAGCTTATAGCTGGATCGGGATTTGAGCCCAGTCTATGTACAGTCAATATTGGACCCACATTAGCAAGATATGACTGCTTCGACAAGCTTGGTGTTGGCTTCATGGTCAAGATAGCTGGCTAGAGATCTTAAGGGTCCTGGGTTTGAGGCCTTATCATGCCATTGAATTAACTAACACCAGGTGGGTTGACTCAGTCTGAGGTCAGCAAAATGAGTACCAGATTACTGGAAACAGGGGGCAATGCATCAGTGGCACAGCCGTGCCCCCAGAAAATGATGCAGCCAAGCAACCACAGGCTGTGTACAAACCACCACCCCTACATCGACCAAAAATACTCGTAAATTCACTCATTTGCACGCAATGCCTAATGGTGCATTTTGTAAAATTAGAATATAAAGTCATAGGTAGTAGGTTGTAGACAGCAACCACCCAGGGTGGCACTACCATCCTGACTTAGGAGCGTTAAAGTGGTGCCCGGAACCATCTTACCCTCTCCGTGTCAGGATTGCTGGTCTTACTTTCTGTCCCACTCAAAGTACAGCTACCGGGCCGGCTTCAATCTCTCTTTCTCGCAAACAAACACCATATACTTTTCATCACACACTTTTATTCTCTTTTATTTAATTAAGGCCTGGACTCGATGAGGCCTATACAGTCCGTGCCTGGAGTCTCCAACATTAAAAAATAAAAATAAAAATTGAAAAGTTAAATAATGTTCAGATTTAGTAATTCTCAACCTTTGAAATTTGAGTTTAGTTTCCCTTAAATGTCAACTTGAATTATGTTGTTCAATATATCGCATATAAAACTAGAACGGCACTCGGTAAAGAGCATTCCTCCGCCAGGCTGAATATATTACGCTTTGTATCCCACTGATAGGCCGGATCTGGATTCGGACCTGAACCAAAATGGAATCGGCTCGTTCTTCTCACCTAATCAACTCATCCGCAAAGTTTTGTCACAACTCGTCCACAACCTTTTGAAATATTGTGCTATAATGTCATGTTTGGCGCCATCTCTCGATGGTGAAGAATCCGGAACCAGATCCGGATTTTCACCGAAATCGAATCAATTTGTCAATGTTACACACCAAGCCTGTCGATCAAATTTCATCCGAATTCGTCTGTAACGTTTTGAGATATCATCCACACAAACGATCAAACAAACAAACAGACAAGGGTTAAAAAACATGACCTCCGTCCAGCATTGGTCGAGATAACTAGACTTCATAGAACACCCTACCCCGTGCAGTCTTGAGATGAAGGACATGGAAAGGGTTTTTCAACTCCTGCTTTGGGTTCCCGAGCATGGTCGATTTTAGTTTTGTTCGTGAAATTTGAATTGCAGGCGTGATGGCAACCATACACTCGGCAGCGCCATATTTGTCTGAATACCATAATTACTCTGCGCTCAGGGTATGGGACGAGGTGAACATTTCATCCGAGTACAGTACACTGCTAAACCGAAGGTTATTCAAATGGCCAAGAAGGTGATTTGTGTTCTCGTGTTCAAGTGTATAATATTGAAATATTCAATTAAATAAAATAAATATTATTAAATTAAATTAAATTAAATAAATTAAATTAAATTAAATATTCAATTAAATTGAAATAAAATAAAGATTGTAAATGTCATATGAAAAATTTATTCCGGAAATTTACCGTCACTTATTTAACACGTTACATGAGTTATTTGTCCCTGTTGTTTGTGTCCTTTATGCCGTCCTTAAAAAAACAGTAAGTTTCCTGTTTGGAATTATTTTCAATTTTGTTTGACTGCGGGACAAAAACAATTACTTACCGATCTGTGGGCTCGGGACGAGGCTCGGTACAATTTGCAAAATCCAGAGTCAAATTACTGCGAGACTGCAGGTTTGTATTACAATTCGTGTTCTAGTGTTCAAAATATAACATTCAATTGAAATGAAGTCGATCCTTGATCAAAGACCGACGTTTGTAAACAGACAAAGTGAATCGATTGCTTAACCCTGCTTAGCGTGTGTGGGGTAATACCACATTTAGAGGCAATTTTTCCCTGCAGAGCAGGGGTTGGCCTTTTTTTGGGCACCGTGGTCCCCTTTTTGAAGCAATTTTTTTATGCCCGGATGCTCTTCCTGCCGCCAACCCTGTTGGTCGCCTCTTGCGACACACAGGGAATTACTAGTGAACTGGTGCTCAATTTGCCGACCTCGGAAGGATGAACAGGCCGAGTCAACCCCCCTGGTGTTAATTCAGCGATTAGACCGGGATTCGAACCCAGGATCCTAGGATCCCAAGCCGGCACCCTAACTGCTAAGCCAACACCACGCTATGTAACGTCTGTAGACGATAATAATGTTCCATAATGTTTTTCCCCTACATGGTCTGAGGCTCCTTGGGGAGCTGGAACCCAAACCACACATCTATCTATAATTCCAGTAATCTCTGTGTGTTTGTTTGTTTGTTCGTTTGTCTGTGACCGCTGTTTCTCGACAACCACGGGTCCGATATACTTTAAACTTGCCAGGTATATTGCTGGGGACCCGAGGATGTGCCTTTTCAAGGTTTCATATTAATCGGACAATTACTTACCGAGCTATGTCCAAAAAACGATTCAACCAATCAGAGAGCAGCGAGCTATCGCGTGTGCCGAACGTGGCGAACACACTCTGCCTCGGATGGCACATTTGAGAGCGTATTCATTTATTTCACGTTTGCAAACTATGTTGGCGCTATGTTGGCGTTAAACTATGTTTTAAAACTAATAAAAACCATTTCATGTAAATAGAGGGGGGGGGGGGGGGGGGATTGTCACTGTACTCGCAAGCCGTTCGCCGTTCGCTTTGGCGTTGCGAATGAACCAAAACATTTCATGAACCAAACCATTTCATGTAAAGCGTTCGCCGTTCGCTTTGGCGTTGCGAATGAACCAAAACATTTCATGGACCAAACCATTTCATGTAAATAGAGGGGGGGGGGGGGTTGTCACCGTACTCGCACCCACGTACCCACGTACGGGCATTGCACCCACGTACGGGCATGCCCTAGTACACCTAAAGACAACAACAGAGACAAACACCACCACTGAGCTTGGGCAAAGTGACGTAACTTCCTATGGGCCCTCTGGGTACCAGCAACGACATTGCTTTTCGCTCTGCATTCAGCAGGGCAATAAAAGAAGCTTTTCCTCCTCTCCATGGATGCAAACTTATTGGGCTTATCCGTGCTCTAATCTCTATGTAATGACTATTCCCAATACTTGGATATGAGTTTCCATACTATAAAATGATCTAATCTAAGAAAAATAACTAATGTTGCTTTTGCTAAATATCGTTTCTCCAGTGTAACAAGGATATCCAGTATGCCGTGCTACGAGATCTTCAAGAAATGGAAGAACAGAACAAGTAAGAACAATACTCCTCAATCTCTGGACTTTCTTTTTACCGTCCAATACAATTTTTTGGTTATTCGTTGTACTGTGTATGTACGACGGGTATCTCCTCCTCCACATGCCACAAGGCCTCTACTGGAGGATGTACGAGTTGTCGTCTTATCACACAACATCCCCCAACGCCTGTTCCGATGTTGGAACATTCAACCGTTCCACGTGGACGCATCGCACTGGAAGACTGAGCAGGAGGAACAAGAGACTGTGCAGAAGCTTTCCGCAGAGGCAATCTCCATACTGCTCAGGCTGGGTGCCCAGCTTGGCCACCATTCCAAGGTGCATTTGAATTGCACAAAATGACATATCTGATGACAAATAAAGGTGCAGCAGAGTTTAACACCAAAGCAAATAAGAATAATTCAGCATGGTGCCCCTCACTCTGCAACAAATCAAAACTAACCATTTTTATACAAGGTCTAGGCTCGTGGAAGAGCTTGGACAAAGAACAGATCAGGACACAACATAACAAATGGGACAGCAGGAGAAAGGGGAAATGCCAACAGCAGGGCGGAGGGAGAAGGTAGACGGAGACTGACAAACAACGGATGTAGGTAACAATGAGGGTTAGGGGAGAGTGCAAGGGGTGGGCAAGATTGGCACACAAGCAAAATTTAAGAAGGGGAAGAGATGGTTTAAAGGGTGGAGAAAAGATAATGGCTTTTGATCGGGGATGACCTGAGATGGTGGTAAACAGCTGTTAGTGGGGCGGCTTAGCCCAAATATTCAAAAGAATTGTGCATTTTGTGAAACAAGCACCAAATTTGGCACAAATGTACATTAATATGTTGCGAACATTTTCAGATATTGGGCCACTTGAAATTCCGTAATTTTTTTTTTCAAATTTTTTCAAATTTCGTAATTTCAAATTTTTCGGGTGACACCGTCACAATTTCGGTCTTCGAGGCCGGCCGATAGGCAAAGTGTGACCGGAAGGGACGAGGTTCTCCTGACCACGTGGCCCTCGATCCGGGAAGCGAGAGGCGTTCCATTAGTGGACGCGCCCCTCACGCCCGACTTTTGGGCGGCCCCGGCAGGCCGTTTGTTTTGACGTTCCGTGACAGGCCCCGCACCCCCACCTCCGGGCCGACCGGAAGCTTGTGCTGAGTACATCATACCTGAACAACTCAGTGAGGCAGAACACAGCAGTGCACACCAGGGTGACCCCTTCAGTGCATAAACCAATTAACCTGTCCACTGCAGGGCATATAGAAATGAAGTTATTTTCTGCATATAATAATAAGTTCTATAATAAGTTCAGTTCTATATAACAATTTCTGTTATCACCACTACCACTACAACTACCACTAATACAAGCTTTGTCTGGAATTTTGTGGACTAACAGACAAACAGACATACAGACAAGCTGGGATCAAAACATTACCTCCTTCCACCATTGAGTGTAGAGGTAAACATCATGGAAATTATATCATGCCCTAGATTTAATTCATGCTTACCCGTGTATTTGCTTCACTGGTTCACAAGGTCTTTTGCATACATGTAATTCAGACTCTCGTCTTCATTGCTGACCACACAATGTTCGCAACATATTAATGTACATTTGTGCCAAATTTGGTGCTTGTATCACAAAATGCACAATTCTTTTGAATATTTGGGCTAAGCCGCCCCACTATATCGGCCGGCCTCGAAGACCGAAATTGTGACGGTGTCACCCGAAAAATTTGAAATTACGAAATTTGAAAAAATGTGAAAAAAAAAATTACGGAATTTCAAGTGGCCCAATATCTGAAAATGTTCGCAACATATTAATGTACATTTGTGCCAAATTTGGTGCTTGTATCACAAAATGCACAACAGGTTTGCTATGCTGCTACACTATGTGTGGTAGACCCAGAGGGAAGAATTCCATCGAAGAGAATGTGGAAGCCGGTTCCACAGTTGGGGAAAGAGAGGAATAAATTAGCAAACCAACAAATATTAAACTCCAAATTCCATCCAGTGGACCATACCCTTTTGAAATGAGGGAAGGTATAAAAAATTTTAAAAACCACCTTTAGAGGCCATTTTTCCCCGCAAAGCGGGGGTTGATCCTTTTTCAGGGGCCGTGGTTGTTGTTGTTTTTCGGTCCCCTTTTTGAAGCAATGTTTTACGGCCGGATGCCCTTCCTGCCGCCAACCCTTTTTGTCGCCTTTTACGACAAGCAGGGAATTACCAGTGAACTGGTACTCAATTAGCCGACCTCGGTCAACCCCCTGGCATATAATTCAGCGATCGACTGGGATTCGAACCCAGGATCCTGGGATCCTAAGCTGGCATTCTAGCCGCTAGCCCAACACCAGGCTTGAGGGAAGGTGTGACCAGGCTTGAGGGAAATGAGGGAAGGTGTGATATGTTAATTTGACTATTTGCCATCGTCTTCCAGTGGGGTCAGGATTTGCATTTGCCATCACCAGGTTAGGATGTAGCAGCTAAGGCCGTTGAACTAACCGGGAATTCACAGCACTCTTACAACCGATGTGGGCAAAAGATGTCAAACTACAGGCGAGCACTTTTTAGTTTAGCCATGGAATCGTTTATGAATCCAAAATGGAAGAGTTTAGCAACAAACTGTTTGTATGATGGCCCAGGTAATGAAGAGATGATGACAAATGTGGGGACTGATCTCAGGACTCACTTCTAAGTTCTATCCAGATATTTTGGTTATAAAGAACATCCTTTGGGCAGCAATTCAACTGTCAGTAAGAATCAATCGACATATTACGTCTACAATCAAGGACTATTTATCTTTCCAGTGACCCAAAGTAGATGGAAGAGAGTGACCCCAAGCATACAGCAAATGAAACCAACACAACACTGATTTGGCTGCCTAAACATTATTATCCTCCTTTTCCACTCTAGATGGAGAATTTTATTTTCTTAACCCTTGGATGCAGTGATTGGGCCTCGGAGGCCCACAAGGTTTTTTTTTTGTTGCAAAAAATATGCTGCACAATTATTTTTTTTTGGAATGAGCCTCATTTTCACCGACTTTCATGTTGTTACACAAAATTCAGTGACAAAATTTTTTTTGATTCAGGCTCGTGGCAAAATCTTCATTCTTCACTTATAGCACTTATAACCCGAAAATCCGACACGAATGCAGGCCTGGGGCCTTCGAGGCCCCACATAAATGTTGTACATAAATGTTATATCATTATTTTCTTGATATGAGCCTCATTATATGCTCCTATAACTTGGATACAAATAATTCAGTGACAAAAATATGAAAATTAAAAACTTTACACGAATACATTAGTGGGGCCTCCGAGACCCAATGGCTGCATAGGTGTAGGATTTTTGACAGTTGTGGACATATACATTCTAAATAAAAGGATTAGTGAATCATATTTTTTGACCAATACTCCTCCATGAGCCTCAACTATTTAGAGAAAAAAAAGTTGAAAAACGAAGAACAAAAAAATATTTTTGCGACAAAAAAAATATTCATTAGGTGTATGGGATTCTTCCAACTAATAGGATCAATGATTCACATTTTCTGACCAAATACACATCCACGAGCATCGACTTGGATTGAAAAAGGATATGAAAGAAAAAAAATCTATAATTTTTTTTTTTTTTAAACATTACACAAATACATCCATTGGGCCTCTGAGGCCCAATGGCTGCGTTTATGTAGGATTTTTGACGCCTGCATCTAAGAGTTCAACTCTGCTGATAAAAGTCTGATTGTTGGTGTTGAAAGCACAATCTATTCGATGGTCATATTTGAGTGGGAAGGTAATTTGAAACGGTCAGAGTGCTTTAAAGCTCACAGCAAATCTTGAGGAGGTAGAGTGGGAAAAGTGAAATCCTAGGAGAAGCAACAAGCTCATGACCGTCGATATTCCAAAAATTGCTACCCTTTTCCAGTATTAGGGACTGCAATGTCTCCCCTTTGCCAGGTGGAATTTAAGCCTGCACTTGAAAGTCTCTGCAAGCAGAAGCCAGAACTTGTAATTCCCCGGGAGATGCTGAGTGCTCTCCTGTGCTGTGGGGATCTGCTGCGGCCGACTCAGTTTCTGAGAATGTACGACAGGCCTGTTGATGTCAACATGGACTTGGGTAAGAATTGCTCATTCACGCGAAAGACTTTGAGAGATCACCGGGAGCTGCGCATCACTCTGGGATGAGTGTGCGTGCATAAACAATTATGGTCTTAGATGTGGACAAGAATGGTAGAAAGGAGGATTTTTGAAACGTCATATATGCAGGTTGCTTGGAATTATTGCTTGCTATTCTTCCCTAATGGAATAACTGTTGTTCACACGAGTCTGATTGTTGTTGTTGTAAAAACAGTTAATTTTCTGTAGAATTCCTCAATCCCCAAAGTTGAAAGCAAATCATGCAAGTGGTATTTTTATTTTGGACCTGCCATGTTGTATGTACAATCCAAAATGGTGGATTTCCTTTTATCACTCACTGAACCCCTCCTTGTGCATGGTCTTCCGTTTGTGACGTATCGCATGGGGTAAGAGATGAGCAGGAAACAACAAGTCAAATAAGCAGTAGCTCACACCCCTCTCAACAAGTCAAATAAACTGGCAAGACCAGTTTTGTTTACTCAGAAATCAGGAACATTTTTCATTCTGATCTAATCTAAATGAAAAGAAAGTAACAAGACTGTGGTCTGTGAACATATTCGGTTAAGAATATACAGTATGACACAATTCTTATTGCTTGGTGTGTTTTCAGAAAACGTGGGAATGGCTGCTGTCCACCTCCTCCACATGGTGTAAACAGTTCCACTGTTGGAAATTGGCATACGTTGTTGGAAATTGGCATGAATGTGCAAACTATTGAATTTATAATAAAATAAAGATTTTAAATGTATATCGTGTGTTTGTGTGTATATATATATCTATATATATATGAAGTTGGAAAGAAGATTGATGAGGAGAGGAAGAAGTTCAAGGAGTGGCAGAAGGCGAAGGGTACGGGGGCAGAAAAGGCAGAGCATGAAAGTTATAAGGCAGCCAAGAAGGCTGCAAAGAAAGAGGTAGCAAAAGCGCAGGAGGCATGGAGGAAAATGTTCGGAGAACGCTTGGATTTGGAAGAGGGTCAGAGAGCGGTATTCAGGATTACAAAGCAGATAGTGAAAGAGAGGTGTGATGTGATGGGGGTGAGTTGCTTGAAGGATGAAGTGGGACAAATCGTTGTGGACCCAGATGGAATTAAAGGAAGATGGAAGAGATATATGGAAATACTGTTGAATGCAGAGAATGAATGGGATGGCAACATAGAGAGTAACCCAGTTTTAGGACCGACAGAGAAGATAACCGAGAAGGAAGTTGAGGAAGCGATAAAAGCAATGAAGAGTAGAAAAGCGGGAGGGCCGACTGGAGTTGTGGGCGATATGTTGAAGGCAGCGGGAAATTGGGGTGTGAAGAGAATGACAGAGATCTGCAATCTGGTGGTGAAAGAAGGCCGCATTCCAGTGGATTGGGAACTGAGTACCCTCGTCCCTCTATACAAGGGGAAAGGTGACCCTCTGGACTGTGGCTCGTATCGAGTGATAAAGTTATTGCAGCATGGAATGAAGGTATTGGAAAGGGTGTTGGAGAGGAGGGATAAGGAAGAAAGTGAAGATTGACGAAATGCAGTTTGGATTTATGCCAGGAAGAGGAACGACAGACACGCTTTTTATTGTGAGGCAGTTGCAGGAGAAGTACATGGAGAAGAGGAAGAAGTTGTTTCTTGGGTTTGTTGATCTGGAGAAAGCATTCGATAGGGTTCCACGTGAAGTAGTGACATGGGCATTGAGGAAGTTAGGAGTGGAGGAATGGTTGATCAGAGTAGTGATGGCAATGCACAAAAGAGCGTGCACAGCTGTAAGGACGAAGGACGGGAACAGTGGTGAGTTTGAGGTGGAGGTGGGAGTGCATCAGGGGTCGGTACTAAGTCCACCACTATTTGTAGCTGTGATGGAGGTGCTGGCTCGGAACATAAAGGAGGGTTTACCATGGGAGTTGTTGTATGCAGATGATCTGGTGTTGATTGCAGAAAGTATGGATGGACTGAAGGAGAAGATGAACAAGTGGAAGGAATGTATGGAGACAAAAGGTCTGAAGGTGAATATCGGAAAAAACGAAGGTGATGGCAAGTGGTAAAGCATGTGGTGAGGTGGAAAGAACTGGGAAGTGGCCGTGTGCTGTGTGCAGTAAGGGTGTCAGAGTGAATTCCATTCAATGTACAATGTGCGCTGAGTGGGTTCATCAAAAATGTAGTGTTTTGAGAGGGTCATTAACCAGTGTGGCAGCTACATTCAAGTGTAAGGTGTGCACAGAGGTAGCTACAGATGGAGGAAATGTTGAGTTGGATCTTGGAGACGGCGTGAAGCTGGAAGGTGTGAAAGCATTTTGTTACCTAGGAGACATGCTGAATGGAGAAGGTGGATCAGACTCGGCAACGGTTGTTAGAGTGAGATGTGCATGGAAGAAGTTTCGGGAACTGAGTGGCGTGCTGACGAGGAGGGGAGTGTCGTTGAAGCTGAAGGGAAAGGTGTATTCTGCATGTGTGAGAAGTGTTATGATTTATGGGAGTGAGACATGGGTAATGAACGTAGAGCAGCAACAAAGGCTGGAAAGGGTGGAAATGCGAATGGTTCAGTGGATGTGCGGACTATCGTTGAGAGAGAGGAAGATAAATGATGAATTGCGAAAGATGATGGGAATAGAGCCTGTGATGGATGCTGTGAAGAGAAACAGTTTGAGATGGTTTGGTCATGTGTCGAGGAAGGATGAAAGTGACTGGTTGAGAAGAGTGATGGAAATGAATGTAGAAGGAAGTAGAGGACGGGGAAGACCGAGAAAGACTTGGCTAAAGATGGTCGAAGAAGAAATGCGGGCAAGGGGGTTAACAAGGGGAGATGCAGAAAATAGGGCAAAATGGAGAAGATTGTCATGGGGACAGCAAGGCTAACCCCCACTCTTGCAGGGAAATTGGCCTTAAAATGCCTGTTGTATACGTAGTGTGTTCAAAAAGTATCCGACCTTTATTTTTCGTGCGTAAAAAAAAAGAAGCTAGGGAGGCGTTGATTGGTGCACGTATGTAGGCAATCCTAATGCGCACGCGTGAATTTTTTCCCACCTGCAGAAGCTGTCATTCGACGGCAGACCGCCGATGAGTGAGGACATGTAAGCGAGCGCCGTCGAATGACAGTTTCTGCAGGTGGGAAAAAATTCACGCGTGCGCATTAGGATCGCCTACATACGTGCACCAATCAACGCCTCCCTAGCTTCTTTTTTTTACGCACGAAAAATAAAGGTCGGATACTTTTTGAACACAGTAGTACATATATATATATATATATTTACATACAGTCACGTGAAAAAGTAAGTAGACCCCATGTAAAGTTTTGCCTTTTTCAACATATTTCAACATACAGCGATTTGATCTTTATTTCAACAGTATTGATAGATAAAGGTGATATAATATAACAAATATCATGAACATTTACATTTTGTAGTCCATTGTATAATTTAAATAAACATAAATGCAAATTTCGCATGTGGAAAAAGTAAGTACACCCCTACATTTATCACTACTTCAAATACCTAAATTTGAATCAGGTGCACCAGCTCAGGTGCAAATGATTAGAACATCGTTAGAGAGGATCTTGGAGGAACCTGTCTTATTTAAACCTCAGACATTTAGTTTGGTTTGCTCTTTGTTGTTGAAATGTGCGGCGTCACCATGCCTAAATCAAAAGAGCTGTCTGAGGCCTTCAGAAAGAAGGTTATAGATGCCTACGAGTCTGGGAAGGGATTTAAAAAGATCTCCAAACAATTTGAAATCAATCATTCGACTGTCCGGAAGATCATCTACAAGTGGAGAAGATTCCAACCAATTGCCAACTTGTTCAGGCCAGGCCGCCCCAGCAAGTTCAGCCCGAGAGCAGACCGCAAGATGCTGAAATAAGTCTCTAAGAACCCCAGAATGTCATCACGGGACCTAGAGGTAGCTCTTGCCACTGTTGATGTCAAAGTGCATGAGTCTACCATTAGAAAGAGGCTGCACAAATTTGATCTACATGGGAGGTGTGCCAGAAGGAAACCTTTGCCTTCCAGAAAGAACATCAGGGCAAGACTAAAGTTTGCCAATGAACACCTAGGCAAAGACCAGCACTTCTGGAACAATGTGCTCTGGACAGATGAGTCAAAGGTAGAGCTATTTGGCCACAGTACCAGAAGACATGTTTGGCGAAAACTAAAGACAGCATTTGACCACAAGAACCTGATACCAATTGTAAAGCATGGTGGTGGAAATATGGTTTGGGGCAGCTTTGATGCATCAGGGCCTGGGCAGCTCACCATCAGAATCCACTATGAAT